>NC_081157.1:55328918-55375303 GCF_012432095.1 Onychostoma macrolepis | reverse complement strand
TTCTAATAATTTAGAGGCATTAGTGCCAATTAACAGGCCAATATCTGCTTCTATGGTGGGAAGTAAAACTCCTTTTAAGTAAAGCCATTTGGATACTTCATTCTGAGTAGGGATGTTGTGCTTATTAACAGGCATGGAGTTTTGTGTGTATACATCTGGAAGGGCAATGCAATTGCTCATGTAGTGCACTCACCTCCAAACCAGACACCACATTACTGACCATCATCTTCTCTTGATTCATCGTTCGCAACAGAATGTTGGTCCTTTTTCCAGTCATATCAAGTTGATTCATGAGGTCTGTAGTGCAAAATCTGGCAGAACTGCCGGGGTCCAGAAATGCATACGTCTGCACTATTTTATTTCCATTGTTCGCCTTGATCTTCACTGGCACAATTGATAGAACACTTGGCTAGCATATATGGCTAGCATATTTGGAGTTTGTGATCTTTCCATGGACACACTAGTGGCAAAACTGCTGCTAGAAGATTTAAATCCCCACACCATACCATATTTCTACAATCTTGCCCTCTACCTCATCAAGTTTCCTTATCTCTAGTCTTTGACATGGGTTATAATAATGAACTATCACCAACTCCTTCTTTCCAACCCACACTTTTATTACCACATACTCTTGTTCATTTCCTATACCTAATACTTGGTATGATACACCCTGTTTTATAAATGTTGCACATCCTCCTCCTCCCTTCTTTCTTCTATCTTGCCGCACTGCCACATAACCATATAAGATAAAATCAAATTGAGTTTTTAACCAAGTCTCTTGTACACATATAACCTCAGGTAATTCTCTCCTACTAGCAACAAATTGCTTAAAGTCTTGTCCGTTAGCCAATAGACTTCTTGCATTCCATTGCAAAATTAACATTATTAATATTATCACCCAATACATGAATTCTCTTGACTTGCTTGCATCCTCAGTTCATCATTTATTTCCTCCCACTCCAGTCCTATCATATCCAAATGATGTTCTGCTGCTTTCACAATCACCTGAATCCTTTCTGTTTTTGATTTTATTTCAAATGTTGCATTTATTACTCCTGCAATGAATGTGACCAGTTTCTTCTTCTCTTTCCAAGCATTCTTCTTATCTTGCTGCTCATTTACTTTTCCTTGATCTATATTCCCTCTTCCCCCTTTATTCTGTTTTTCTTTTCCAGCCAATTTAACTGCATCAGCATATGATACCTTCTCTTTTAACCTTATATGTTGCTCCTCCAACTTCTTTTTTTAAATACCTCACATCCCCAGTAAGCCACACTGTGATTTCCTCCACAATTACAACATTTTGGTTTCATGTCTTCACTTCCTTCACTTTCCGTTTCTTCAATGCTGGATGTTTCTTTTTTCTTTCTTTTCTGGCTTTTTCCATTCTTTCCCTTTCCTACATTTTCCCACTCATTTATCCCCGCTTCATCTTCCTCACTACAAACCATACTGTTACTCTCACTATCTGTCTCTTTCCCTGCCATTGTCCCCCAGGCTTGCAAGGAACTTCTCTGGAGTATCGTTCCGGACCTGTACAGGCCGTCGGTCGATAGTCCCAATCCAAGTTCCTCTCACCTATATTTACTATCCTCACAATACCTTAACTTCACAGTCCTCAGTCTTCCCCGCCTCCACACAACTCGCTGCTCGCCGAGTGAAGCCATCACACCGCCCCTCAAAATAAGAGTCCTTAAGTAGTAGGGCTGCTTACATCTCATTGGTCCACCAATCACATCAAAACCGGGCCAAAAGCAGATAAAACAATTACCCCGCTACAATATCAACAAGTTAAACAAAAACTTACCTGTAGCTCAACAAATCGCGGTTATTATTGTGTCGCATTTGTTGATGACACGAATCAGACCTGAAAGTGCTGGATCTCAAGATGATCTACTTACTGTGATTGTTTTTTGTATGTCTGTGTAGAGCAGATGAATCACTGAAACGCTCCCCACATGCAGTGCAGTGATACGGTTTCTCTACAGTGTGAATCCTCTCGTGTGTTTTCAGATGTGATGACTGACTGAATCTCTTGTCACAGTGTGAACACTTGTAAGGTTTCTCTCCAGTGTACAAATAATAAGTTTCAAAATTTCAAAATTATGAATCACAATAACTTAAAATAATGTATTTATTTGTTTATTTTACATGTGTTTACTATGTGAGAGTGTGTGTTACTGTATCAAGTCTTTCTGAACCATGTAGCACACATTGTAACGCTGTCACACTCCTGATAATGTTTTCCTGCAGGTTACTGGCATCGACCAGCAGGTGGCGCTCGCCTGCATTCAAAGCCTCCAGAAATGAAGCACTTTTCAACACATCTGGCTGAAAAGCTTCAGAAGCTTCATGAAGCTTCATCTCTCCACCACTAGTGAAACTAATCTTCTTCCTCTGAGGATTAATACTACTACTAATAATAATATAATTCTTGCTGTAATCTGGCCTGTTATTTGTGGAGAGTATTTTATTCTAATATTATGTATACTCTTGATATAAAGATAATTCAGCATCAGATGCTTGAGTGTAAAACGGTCTAGTTTTAGTTCATTCAAGAATAATCCATAACAGCTTCATAATCAAACTCCTGTGACAGCAGGTCATTCTCAGAGTCAGATCAGAACATGACTGTCAGGAAGAATAAAGCATGTTCGAAACTCTTTAAAGAGCGTGTAGAAATGTGTTTACCTGTGAGAAGTGAAGAGAGAAAGATCAGTCCCAGCAGACACAGATCACACTCATCAGCATCTTCTCTTTCTGTCAGTCTTTCTCTCTTTAACATCATCAGCTCCTCCTCTGCTCATCAGCTTCCGGTGTTCAGACAGACAATCACATGAAGAGCAGATTCACAGCCATCATCAGTCTGATCTGATCTGGGTTCAGAGATGATCACAGTAACAACAGTGAGATCACAGCTCTGAAAATACTGCAGAAACATGTCACACTGAGAGTACAGCCCACAGGAACATGCTCAGTTACACAGAGGAGCAGAGCTTCCACAGTAAATGAACACTGGGACTCAGGCTCTGAATGGAGCCGATAAGACTTTCACAACTACTGCTACCCTTTTTATTACCACTATTGTTTTCACTGTTGTGTAAATGAATGGCAAAAAAAAAAAAAAAAATGCATGAAAAATGATTTTTTTTTAGTTGAATATGGTGTCATGTAAACGCTCCATGAATGTGTGAGAATTCACAGCCATCAGTCCAAACTGGGTTCAGAGATCAACAGTTGTGTTTGGCTTCAGATGCAGTTCCTCTTCTTTCTTTAATTACCTGTGCGTCAAACAAACAGCCAACAATAACATGTTTCCAAACCTCAAGAGTGAGATCAGCGCTCTGAAAATATTATAAAGTGACGTGACATGTGGCCAAGTATAATAACCCATACTCAGAATTTGTGCTCTCATTTAACCCATCACACACACACACACACACACACACACACAGACAGAGCAGTGACCAGCCTTTTTTTTCTTGCAGCCACTGCTTTGAGCACAATGGTTTCAGACATGACAAAAGCCAGAAGTATACTATCATAGGCATATTTTAAAGAATCATAATCTCTGTGTGCAGTTGAAGTTAAGACTTCATGAAAATCATTACATGACACATGCAGATGATGAAAAGTGTGTTATATTTGTTGTTATCATTGATATATACACACAGCTGGGGGCTCCCTGTATAGTAAAATACTCCGGCTATGTATGTGAAATCATACCCTATACCATAGGCCACTAACAGGCGGACCGCGGCCGGGTCCGGACCCAGAAGCTGTCCCATATTGACCCGGACCTACAGCCAAAACAGAAGGTTAAGATTTAAAACCTGACGGGGCGCTTCTATTTCAACTGGCGCAGCTTTTGTAGTCTTTACGGTAGTGGACTCCGGTCCGAATCCGTGAAGGCCTTTGACATAATGAAATAAATACCAAATGCTAATTTCTAATAAATCTAATTTATATCTAGCAGATCAAGGTCAGCTCTAGAGCCGTTTGGGTGCAGTCGTGCGTGCAGTGATGAGTCTGCGCTGAAAAACAATGGCATTTTCAAAAATTAGGAAAGTTGACGGGTCATTAAAAAATCTTAAATGTTACAAGAAAGTCTTAATTATGATTTTAGGAGGTCTTAAACGTGGGGACTGAAAGACAAGAATTGCGATTAAACTTAAAAAGGCTATTCATTGAATAAATATGAGCACTGCACGTTTCAGAGTCATCTGCTTCGCTGCTTTGTGGAGTCTGTCTCTTGGGCTTTGTGTGCTGCTGCCGTTACGAAAGCGCCACCTGCTGGAAGAGAAGGATTTTCCATTTTCAATCAGCCCGAATGTCTGCTGTTATCAAAGGCCAATGTGAAAATCAACCCATGTTTTTAAGCAGCAAACACTCAGAGTTGTAAATGTGAACCGGTGGATCGACAATAAGATAATGTGTTATAAAATGTAAACAATTAAGGCAGTAAAATATATTTATATGTTATTTAATTAATATAAAACTTTATTGTTTTTGTGAAAACCTGCATCTGAACTGTATGTCATGCTTTTTACAGTCATTTTATGTTTTATTTATATATTTTTTGTGCAGGTCTTAAAAAAGGTCTTTAAAATTCTTGAATTTAAGCTTAAATATCCTGCAGATACCCTGGCCTGGCAAAACCATCAATTGTTTTTATATATATTTTATCTTGACCTAGCTTATATAATAATGATGGAAAATATCACCATACATATACAAGTTTGATAAAGGTTTTTATTGTTGACAAATAAAACATAATATTACAAACAGCTGCTCAAATGGTTCAAGCACCAGATTATCATTGCTGTCATATTGTAACAAACACTTACTTCATCATGCAGCTTTACGTGTTCTCATAATTAGTGCAAGCTGAGAGTTAAAGGTGCAATAGGTGATTGTCTTCAGAAACATTTTTTGTTATTCTGGTTGAAAGTCTCTTCACATCCTGATAGCAATCATTAAGTTAAGTGGTCTAAATGCATTTATTTATATTTATATATTCTGTGGAAGGCGTAGGACCAAGAAATGTTCGTCCAATCAAAACGCTCGGTCCGAGTGTTTTAATTGGCTTTCCTACCTGCCTGTCAACGTATGTATTTGCATACCACTGTGCACCCGGTTCGTGCGGACACGGTACGTCATGAGCGCGAACACGTACGCTGTGCAGATAGAGCAACTATAAACCTTTCTCACCGGTGAATGACTCATGATGCCCAGCGCTGTTATTTGTGCTGCGCAGCGTCTTCACACACAGACGAATCTTAAAAGAGAAGTGTGACATAATATACCTCTGTAAATAAATACTATTTCAATTTACGTCTCGCACACTTTAATCCCATTTGTATGGAACATATACGCTCGCTTCGAACTGGAATCATGGCGAGGACTGGGATTGGGAAGCTCTGATGTAGCCTATTGTAGTATGTTGTCTCTGTTATTCGGTCTGTGAGCTTATATGTGTTCAGGGGGCGTGGCTTTGGACGGCAATTGCAGGGAGGGTGGGACGTTCGGGTTCAGTGCTATCAGGCTAAAGTTAGCATTTTCCAAGATCTCCTACTGCACCTTTAATTATCTGCTTTAGACAATAGAGGCCAGTTGTTCAAGAAGATCAGTCTGGATCAGTATAATCTGAATTTAGAAATCATGTTTTGCTATCCAGTATTGTAACAAATGTAGTATTTTTGGACCAGTTTTAAAGTTTACTTCATTTTTGTTCCTGAAATCCACCCTTCTGCTGGGATCAGTGTAATCCTGTTTTTTTGTATCAAAGCTATCCCAATCTTACTAAAACTTTTGAACAACACAAACTGACGATCTGATCCTGATCAAAACCAAGATTTTGTGATCTAATCCGATATCAGAATACTTTTTATTTTTTTTATTTTTTTTTGAACAACACATTTTCAAGATTTGATCCAATCCAACAGCTGAAATATGATCAAGATTACTTTTTAACAACCGGCTCTAGATGATTTAATGAGAAAAGATCTCAGAGAGTAAAACTGTCCTCCGTTTGTTACTTTACTCTGCAGATCCTGAATCAATAATAAAGACACACAGACAGCTACTGTACAAAAACATGACAAATGAGCAGAATAACCAAAAACTACAAATAAATCAGAGCTTGTTCCTTAACATGTTATATAAGGTTCATATCCCTCTGCTCGTGTGGTGTCTGTATAATTACAGGTGCATCTCAATAAATTAGAATGTCGTGGAAAAGTTCATTTATTTCAGTAATTCAACTCAAATTGTGAAACTCGTGTATTAAATAAATTCAATGCACACAGACTGAAGTAGTTTAAGTCTTTGGTTCTTTTAATTGTGATGATTTTGGCTCACATTTAACAAAAACCCACCAATTCACTATCTCAACAAATTAGAATACTTCATAAGACCAATAAAAAAACAAACATTTTTAGTGAATTGTTGACCTTCTGGAAAGTATGTTCATTTACTGTATATGTACTCAATACTTGGTAGGGGCTCCTTTTGCTTTAACTACTGTCTCAATTCGGCGTGGCATGGAGGTGATCAGTTTGTGGCACTGCTGAGGTGGTATGGAAGCCCAGGTTTCTTTGACAGTGGCCTTCAGCTCATCTGCATTGTTGGGTCTGGTGTCTCTCATCTTCCTCTTGACAATACCCCATAGATTATCTATGGGTTTCAGGTCTGGCGAATTTGCTGGCCAGTCAAGCACACCAACACCATGGTCACTGAACCAGCTTTTGGTACCTTTGGCAGTGTGGGCAGGTGCAAGTTCTGCTGGAAAATGAAACCAACATCTTCATAAAGCTTGTCAGCAGAAGGAAGCATGAAGTGCTCTAAAATTTCCTGGTAGATGGCTGCGTTGACTGTGGACTTCAGAAAACACAGTGGACCAACACCAGCAGATGACATGGCAGCCCAAATCATCACAGACTGTGGAAACTTCACACTGGACTTCAAGCAACATGGATTCTGTGCCTCTCCACTCTTCCTCCAGACTCTGGGACCTTGATTTCTAAATTAAATGCAAAATTTACTTTCATCTGAAAAGAGGAGCTTTGCTTGACTGTATTCTCAAGCTTGCGGTCATCCCTGTTGCTTGTGCACCTTTTCCTACCCAAATTCTTTCTTCCAGTCAACTTTGCATTTAGTATGCTTTGATACAGCACTCTGTAAACAGCCACACCTTTCAGTAATGACCCTCTGTGACTTACCCTCTTTGTGGAGGGCGTCAATGTTCGTCTTCTGGATCATTGCCAAGTCATCAGTCTTCTCCATTATTGTGGTTTCAAAGAACAAGAGATACCCGGAATTTATACTGTAGGGATGGTCATTAATTGAAACTGACCATGAGTAAATATTCTAATATTTTGAGATACTGATTTTTGACTTTCATGAGCTGTAAGCTCTAATCATCAAAATAAAAAAAATTAAAAAAAATAAACTTTTGAAATGTTTTACTTTACATGCAATGAATCTAAAATATATGAAAGTTTCACTTTTTGAAATAACTTACAAGAAAAAATGAAACTTTTTCACAACATTCTAATTTATTGAGATGCACCTGTATTTGTCTGATTTGTGATGGTTCTTGTTCACAGAGACATAAAGTTGACTGCAGTTTTGCTGATCTCCAGCTTTTGATCCTCCGATGGAAGCATAAGTCACTTTATCATCACAGCGAACCTGAATCAACATCACAGTCACTGTTTTAATGCACAATTATTACAGCATGCAGTCTGAGCTCAATTCAAGACACAGATTTAGAAGAACTGCATGTAATAAAACTGATTCAGGTCATGTTGAGAGAAGACACTGATGGAAGATCAAGAAGTGTTTGCTCACCTTCTTTTTGGCTCTGTTTTTACTGTACGCAGTAAACAATATAAGTCACATCATCTGTCTGCTCCTAAACATCAATGAAAATACAGCAAATCAAGCTGTTAAAGGCCCATCTGTCACTACTGTGTGAAGCAGACTCTGAAAATGTTTGAAAATGTTTCGCTCAAATATGTGTAAAACCTTCAGGTTTAGTCAAAATCTATTATACAGACATGATGTTAGGATGACAGACCAATGACAAAAAATTAACTGTCAAATATACACAATTATGAAATATACACACATTACTGAAGATGAATCATATTGTTCACTGTGAGGAGGATGAATGGAAATGTTGATTGTGTCATTGATTCTGTTATATTTATTTCTATCTGTGAGCTTTACAGCAGAAACAGTAGAAATATAGTAACTTGTCCTGATCTACTGTAATGTGACTAATATGAGTGTGATATTTCAGAGTCAGTCCTCTGTGGAGCTTATGGTTATTAATAACTCATGGATCAACCTACAAAACTCACCACAGAGTCATCAGTCGCTCTTCTGACACCTGAAACATAATGTGATGGGAATAGTTATGATCAAACACACAAACCAAACACAACATTGTTTCCAGAATAGAAACATTATTTCTGTTAACTCTCTTTAAATACTTTGTTGGACATTTTGGACTTTTTTGTCTGTTGTTATATAATATGAGAAACTCTTCAAACTCAGCGGCTCTTTTTTTATGAATCAGCCAAATGATCAGAGCAGGAATGAGAAGAGCGAATGAAGCGCCGACAACAATCACAATCACTGAGAGAGAGACACACATTCATTACTGTGTTTAACCAAATACTGAACAATAACAAACTACCAATACAATGATAAATGACACATTTAATAGCATAATTATCCTTGTTTATCATGAAAAACTGATACTTGTGATGAGGATTTACAGTAAGTTTATTACAGCTGTGCTCGTTCTCTGATCTACTGTCATTCACAGTTCAGTAGCTATGAAGTCTATATTACAGTAAAAATAGTCAATTACACCATCGTGAACACTGCATCAATATTCCAGTATTATTAATCCTGACGTTCTCTGAGGTCATCTTCACTACAGTCTATAACTGAGACACCTGATGGTCAGGTTGTGTTTGTATGAAAGTAATGCTGGTTTCAGTGCTGCTAATAATCAGGCTGGCGTCTGATATACAGTGTTGCCATGGGCAACGGTGAATATTAGGGGATATCTGATGACTGAATGCTACAACTGACCAATTAGTATCAAGTTTTCCAGAGAGTTGTTTATTTGAGCTGAAAGTCATCTGAACACTAACAGACTGAACCTCAATTTATAGACTATACCTAATAATTATAGACATGATTGTTTAGGATCGTCTGGATATGAATGATGTGTCTGTGACGTTTAATAGAGTATCTTTTTACATAACAGTATTAGTTTTCATGTTTAAGGATTGTAGGTGATGTACGAGAGAATGAAATGAGAATCTGATGTAGATTTCAGATGAAGCGTGGCGTGAGTTAAAGTTTGTGATCAGCTGCTCTAATAACTCAGAGAGGATTCAGTATGTTTAGATACTGATTCTAGTGTGAATTCAGAGTCTGAAATGAGGAAGATGTACAAACACACCTTCTTTCAGAGAGATTGGTGTAAGGTTGAAAATAATCAAAGACTTCTGCTTTCCTGTCCCGAACATATCTTAAGTAACAAAAGGGCCATTTGGCGTTCCTAAAGGCACAGGGGTGCTGATAGTGATCAAGGCCTGTAGGCCAACATGTGTATACAACGGGGGTCTACTAATTGTCACATCTTTTGCCCAGTGGGTGAAGCTGTAATCTGCTGATTGGTCAGTTTGAATGTCTCACATTTGGGTTTTAGTCACATGGTCAAGGAAGGGATAAAAGAAGATTGCAACTGTTGCTCTGTCTCTTTTCTTGCTCTTTTGGGGCTCTGCCCTCTCGCCCTCTTTTTCTTCCTCAACTCTATCAACTCTTTTCTTCCTACCAACTCTATAAGAAACATTTTACATACATGCTGGGTACAATTAGCTGTTTATGTTTTACCATCCTTCATCTATTTTTTTGTTACCAATTCAAGTGTAACCATAACAAAATTAGGGGTGTACCTGACTAAGGATTTTCATAGTCGAATCAGAATTTTCGAATCTTGCTGATAGTCGACTGATAGTCGAATCATATGTTTGGGGGTGGGGCAAAATACATTACCAAGATTCAAGTGACATTCGACAGTCATAATTACTGACTTTAATACACAGGGAAAATGTGTAATGGACGCCTCGCAGGTACAAACGGAGTGAATAATGTTTTATGTTTTGATTAAAAGATAGCTAACATTAAACGTCAGCGAAACCCTAAGAATTCACAACATTTTTTACAATAGTGCTCTCATTATAACGTTATGTATATGACAGTTATTAATGTTCTGCATTTCTGTTTTGAGCTGCACGTGCTGAAGAGGACCAGTAGAATGAAGCATTTGATAGCAGGTTTTTAATCAATGGGATTTAACTCATTTAACTCAATACGCTTCATTATTTATACAACATAACGTTAATATAACAAAGGCTATCTGCACAAAACGCCCCGATGCATGAACGTCTCTGCGCGGCTCTGAATGAACTCCTTTTGTGGACGCGTTCTTCACGCAACAACGTGCAGAAACACGGGAACTAAACTCTAAAAATTCACAGCGTTTTATTATAATAGTTTTCTCATTATAATGTTATGTGTATATGACAGTCCCAGTAATAGTTATTAATATTCTGCATAGTTGTTTGTCCTGCGCGCTGAAGAGATCATCACCGTGAAGCACTTTACTGCAGCGACTCAACCAAATGCATCTTATATGAGATAAATAATATATACACAATATATATAAACCGGTTGAAATGTTTTGAAATCACTTGCATCCTACCTGATCGAAAAAAATCCAGTCTTTCACTCTGCATCGGTCTGAGTCGTGTTAAAGTTTTAAATCCTTGCTGCCAAAATGCTCCGCTGTCGGTCACAGATTATGGAAAGTGAAACTTAAATCTATAATAGGGGTGCTTGGATTTATTCACGCACGTTAAAATATTTATTTAAAGCTTTTTTCTTTTCAGATTCTCACTTACAGCATTATCATAATAGACTGTATATGAACTTATTGGGAGAAAACTGGTAGTTCGATGTGAAATCAGACACTGAGCACCCCCATATAGCCAAAATGGCATGATCATAACACCCCGCGAATATTCGACTGTGAGATTGGGAGTGGAATCAGGCTTTCCTGTAGCTCAAATAGTAGAGCATGGCGCTAGCAACGCCAAGATCATGGGTTCGATTCCCAGGGAAAGCAAGAGCTGATCAAATGTAAAAACTGTAACTTGAATGCAATGTAAGTCGCTTTGGATAAAAGCGTCTGCTAAATGCATAAATGTAAATGTAAATGTACTTGAATCGAAGCATCGAATCGTCGACTATTCGGGGTCACCCCTAAACAAAATACTTTTATTAAACCATTTCAATTATTAATTATGAGCTAAATAGTCTTGATTCAAGGTTAATATTGAAGTGCTACCTATTGCAATACAATATCACTTAATAGCAATGCTCTCCCACATATTTATGTATTCTAACTGCGCTTATCTCCGTCGTTGGTACAGTGTATAAGTGGCAGTGGGTGGTAAAAGACAATAAATGTAAAGTGTTATACCATCATGCTGATAATGTTTCTTTAGTCATTCGGCAATCTTACTGCCTAAACCACTGTAGGGAAACCACCCTTACATTGTTACTGTTGCTGTAGTTGACGTTACAACTGTTAAAACAAAATGGAAATAGAAAAATCATACTTTAGTGCATGAAGTCAGCATTAAGACATTTGTTTTACAACCTGCTGTAGTCCAGAATAATATCAGCTATTAGTTTATATCAGTTATGGCACTAACATGGAATGAGTTTGAATTTTTAAGAAATACTCACTTTAAACATTTAAGTTCAACCCCTCAATTCTATCATTGACATATACAACTAAATAATATATTTGCATCAGGTTTTATATGTGGGGAAAGCAAATGATTGAGGTCAACACATTCAATAATGTTTGATAAGCTCTTGATCTGTAGCCGGCACTGTAAAGCATTGAAATAATAAAGAAATACATGCATACCTTGTTGTTCAGTAAATACAGGTGTTTGAAAAGAAAAAAACAAAAAAAACATTGAAGTAATAAGAATTCATCCCTGTTTGACTAGTGTGTTTGTTTCAGCAGTTCTCGTTATCAGTTGAAGCTCATACAGAATCAGACAGTCTGATCAGTGATCAGTTTCTGGAAATCTTAAGAAACTCTGTAGAAATGGATCATGTTTCTCAGCTGAAGTTTGTTCACTGCTCATCTGTACACTGTATTATAGGATGTTATTATTGTTTTGAGAGTTATATATTTAAGCATCAGACAACTGTTAATTTAATGTCATCTATAGGTTAATATTAACCAAATTACTCTGTTAATTAAGTAAGCAATAACTGACAACGGTCCGTTGAATTATTAGAAAAATAATGCACACCCGAGGTGGTGATGCGGCCACGACACAAAGCGGAACTACACCGCATTATTTTTCTAATAATTCAACGGACCGTTGTCAATTATTCCGCTTATACTATGGTTGACACACCTCAAGACATCGATCAGATGATATATTTCAAGGCATTCGTCCGGTATTAAATCTCTATTGTGAGTAGGATTATTTCTTCTGCATCTCATCCTCCGTTGCTAATTCCAAAATGTAATTTTAAACCTAGTAATGGAGGCTTGAGCCGTTGATAGCAGATTAATGCAGTTATTACAGTTAATAACTAAGTTATGATTGAGAGAGAGAGAGAGAGAGAGAGATTACCACTGTGTGTCTCTCAGTGTTCAGCAGCAATGTCTAGTTATAGTGAAACTTTAAGTTCATTTTCTTCATGAACAGCGCCGTTGTTGTTACCTCGCTTGTGAGAAGTCATATAGTTTTTAAGTTGTTATACTATGTTACTGATAAAATCGTCAGAGTAGCGCTAACAACATTAGCGTGCATGTTAGCTTGTGTGCAAACTGTCTGTGAGGGAGAGAGAGCAGGAGAAATAGAGTATGTGCTTTCCGTACATAATAAAACGTAATTTTGTGGCAAAAACATGGACATGATCTGTCGTTTTTATCCTATAGTTTACTATATTTATTTGTTTGGCCAGTGTCGTTGTGGGTTTTGGTTCTTTTGCTGTTTTAGGCTGTAAGGACCTTTGAAATAACAGAAATCATTTGGCGAAGTGATATGGTCATGTAATGCGGTCAAGAGCTGCCTGGAACTACGTTCACCATGTGTTTCCCTGAAAATAACTGCACACTTTAGAACGGTCGTCAGCCAATCAGATTCAAGCATTCAACAGCCCTGTAGTATAATCTGAAATAATTTCGTGAAAGGTTTTTATCAATCTGTCTGAAAAGACCGTTTTACTCCCATTACACCTGTGTGTTGAATGATAATGTGCTTCTGAAGCCTGTAACCCTGGTTTCTCTGTAAAGTTGTTTACTGTAAGACTAAAAGACAGAAACTGCAGTGAGAAACATTTCACAAAAGGTAGGTGGTTTGGTTCACATTTTTTGATATAGTGGCTGAAAGTCTCTTCAGATCCCGATAGCAATCTCTAAGTTAATTGGTCTAAATGTGTTTATATGTATTTATATCGTCTGTGGAAGGCGTCCAATCATATCGCTCGGTCCAAACATTACGATAGGCTGTTCTGCCTGCTGTCAGTGTATGTGTCTTCATACTGCAGCACACACTGTTCACACACACACACACACACACACATACACACACGATCAGCGCGTTCATTACACTATCGCAGACCGAGTGAGAATGGAAGGTGTTATCACTGTAATATTATGTGCTTTGTACAGTAATATTTTCTCAGTTACTTTCAATGTTTTCTATACATTTTATGGCTTAGATCACTACTATTTCACAATGACAATATGTAGTCAAATTGATCTCTGAAAGTCTTCTCTAATCTATGTTTGTCTATGTGTTGAATTATGATGGCACGGCCTTTAACATTTAAATAAATCTTTTTTTTTCTGTAAAGGTGTTAACTTCGGGGCTCAAGAGAGGGTTAAATAGGTTCTTATAGAGCTGATGTATCTAATGACTTGAACCGTTATTCAGTGGATCAGCCAGTTGATCATTATTAGACAAGATAAATGCAGTGAGAAACAATGAAACATGAAAAAAAAAATATATAATTGTGAGCATTTACACAAATCAGGCTATACTTAAAATAAGTGATTTTGCCTCGACACAGACTGCATACCTTTTTTTTTTTTTTCTTTTGGAAATAGCCAAAAAAAATAAACCTTGTCAAATACAATACAATTAATTTGAACTAGAGAAACTGAAGTACATGAAATAAAAACTCTTCAGTTAAAAAACAAACAAACAAACAAACAAACAAAAACAAAAAAATCCTCTCTCTCTTGTATCTGGTTGTTTTACTTGATAATGTAAATGAAATATTTGGTTTCAGTTGAACTAATCAGTGTTTTAGTTACACCAGCTCAGTTATATTGAGCAGATTATTCATGTCTGTGTTTTTGGTTATCATTGTGCTGAAGAGTGGAGCTTTTACTCATTGTAGTCCAAAATTATCTTCAGTTAAAATATGCAGCTAATACACTGAACAAATAAAACACTATTTATCATTGCACTGACATTAACACATTCACTGCATGAAGCAACAAAACCATTGTCATCGAACAACTATCCATAAACTAAACACAAGCTCTAGTCTTCAGCACAATACTTATCACAAGACTCTGTAAAGCCCAAAATATCTGAACTTTAAACACTAACAGGTCTTTCCTTTTACACTTTATTTAAACAACTCTTTAAATTTAAATGTAAGTGATTACATGCATTTGTTAACATGAACAAGAGAGGATCCAGTGAAACTCAGAACAGTGAAATATCATTTTTTGTCTGTACCTTGTGGAATCACTGGTGACGCTGGATCATCTTGAGCTGTGAAGATGAATGTTAGTTCAGATTAATCAAACTGTAGAATATGACAATCATATTATAATTAATAAACACACAAGATAACTCTAGCATCATTATATTATCAGATCTAACAGAGACTCTTCAGTAACTGATCATGAGATTGTTTTCTGACCTGAACTCTTGACAGTATATGTGACTGAGCTCTGGACTCGATCTCTGTGAGTAACACTGCATCTCCACTCTCTGTTGTGATCTTCATTCAGGAGTGTTGTAGTCAGAGTGATGTTACAGTGATCTGATGCTGATATCTGATATCTGGAGTCTGATATCTTCAGTTTAACACCAGCCTGATTCACCCAGAACAGCTCAATTCCCTCAGAACGGATCCAATCATCACAAGAGACTCCAGCATCTGAATATGAATACAGCTGACAGAAGAGAGTCACAGAGCGGCCTGCACTGATCTCAGTCTGTGAGGATGATGAAGATGAAGAGACTGAAACACAAAATAACACACACATCACACACTCTTCAATCATCATCAGAGTTTAAATGAAGAATTTGCCCTTTTTAAATTGATCATATAATCATAAACTTACCATGAAGAACATGCAGAAACACACGAGCATCAGTTCCTTGTTGTTGTCCTTTCACTCCTGTCCATTGTTGGCAGATGTAAATGCCATAATCTTCTTCTGTGATGTTGTTGATGTTCAGAGAGCAGTCAGACCCCAGACTCAGTCTCTCATGTCTCTCTGTGTCTTTCTTTATCCCTAAACCAATCAGTTCAACTGCTGCTGAATGACTGAATCTGTTATAGATCCATGTAGTTGATTTGCAGTCATGAAGAGCATTATTACAGGACAGACGGACATTTTGACCAGAACTGATGAACACATGAGCATCATCCACTTCACTGGAACCTGAAACACAAGAACATCTGAGTGATCATCATATTATATATTAATAAATGATAACCTCTAACACAGCAGCATGAAAAGCAGAAGATTCAGATCATACAGTGTTTTTTCCTCACTTAATGTGAACAACACACTCTTTAGAAGAACGTCTCAGGTTACATATGTAACCATGGTTCCCTGAGTAGGGAACAAGACACTGTGTTCTCTAGGGGTCGCTATGGGGAACGCCGTCAGCGTGACCCGTGTCTGAAGCATATATACAAAAACACCACATGTTGGCCAGCGACAGCCTATGACGTCACTACCGGCACGACCACAGTATAAAGGGGCGCCGGGAAAATACGTCATTCACTTCTTTGTCTGAAGCTTGCATCCGAAGCATGGCACCGAGCCTAGTGGACGCAGTGTCTCGTTCCCTACTCAGGGAACCATGGTTCCCTTTCAGTCGGTCACTCCGAGTCACGTCGGATGACCGACGAATTGGGATCTCGCCAGAGAGACCAATCCACTTCGAGTGTAACTAAACGAGCCTATGGACATTGGCATGCTATCATTGCATCCAGCTGCTGCTGATCACAGCGTGAGTATAAGAGGCAGCAGGTGCACCGCATTAATTCATCCTTTCGAATGAATCACTGCTGCTCTCCTATCCTGCGAGTGAGAAGACGAGCGAGTGTGGGCGTTACAGCGCAGCAGCGGTGGTCGCGGTCTCACGGGAAGAAGAGGAAAAGGCGATTCCCGTGAAGACAGTCACACTAGGAGTGTGTGGTGGCCAGCTCCCCTGCGTGCTTCAGCACTTATTAAAGAGCAAATTTCTCTAAAAGAGCAACATAGGTGATCGCGTCTTTTTAAAGATGTCTTATCACCCGTGCGTTTCTGGGTGTGGTCGTTTCCTGGCGCCTCAGGATGGTCACGATCGCTGCCTCACGTGTCTGGGCATTCAGCACACTGAGGAAGCTTTCGTGGATGGTTCATGTTGTTCTTGTGGGTAGTTGCATAATAGACTCCGCTATGTCAAACATGACGGAGTCCCTCTGCCTCTGCCGCGATCCAGCGTTCGTTCCCGGGGCGGCGCTGTATCCAGTGGAGTCAGAGGTGATCTGAGGGTGACAGTGAGGGCTTCCCCAAGAGGAGTTCCTCACCCCTCAAGCGCTCCGCAGCCGGTGGGGTTGCCGTTGGAGTGGGCTGGGACCTCTGCAGAGCGGGGTATACCACCCGTTTCCTTCGGTGCTCCCCCTGACGACCAGATGTCGATCGCTGCATCGGAGGGTGAGTCGCTCTCTGGGGATGACGACTCGGCTGCGTTGCCCCTTCGGGTGTGGTAGCGTTGTCCGAGCCAGACCCAGAGATGACGGCTATGCTTTCCCAGGCCGCCGAGAATGTCGGGCTCGTGTGGAATCGTCCACCGCGTCCCGATCCTTTGAGGCTGGATGAGTGGTTTCTTGGTGGGGGTCGCTGGTTCTCAGCGCCTCCGTGCCATTCTTTCCGAAGTGCATGAGGAGCTTACAAGATCGTGGAAGGCACCTTTCACTGCCCGAAACAAATCTTGTGGCTCCTCCGCTCTCACCACCCTCGATGGTGGGGCCGCTTTGGGGTATGCGGGCATCCCCTCAGTGGAGCGGTCTGTGGCCATGCAACTATGTCCAACAGCTGCTACCACTCTGCGGGGTGACCCGTGTCTCCCCTCGCGGGCCTGTAAGTATTCGTCAGGTCTAACTGGCAGTGCTTACAGAGCCTGTGGGGAGGTCCAGGAGCGCCATCTCTGGCTGTGTCTTGCTGACATGAGGGAGTAGGAGAAGGTACAGTTCCTGAATGCTCCTGTGTCGCAGACCGGCCTTTTCGGCGACGCTGTCGAGAGCTTTGCCCAGCAGTTCTCGGCAGCCCAGAGGCAGACTGAGGCGATCAAACACATCATGCGCCGGAGGAAACCTGCTGCTTCCACTCCGGCTGCAGCCCCTCAGCCTGCTCGTCGCCGTAGGCGCCCCCCTGCGGCTGCCCCCACTCCCGCGCAGCCACAGCAGCCTTCCACCAGGCAGCATCGTGGAGCTGGTCGCAGTCAGGACGCCCAGCCCGTCCAGGCCCCTGCCAAACCTGGCGGCAAGCGCAAGTGCAAGAGGCCCTGAGACGAGCGACCCAGGGATGGAGGAAACTGCTCGTCGGGAGATGGTGACCGCAGTGGTGGAGCCGGGTGGAGAACCTTTTGTTTCGTTTTGTTTCTGTTCCTCCGCTGGCCCAGCAGCCAGCGGTACCCAAAACATCAATAAAAGAGCAGTTTCCTCAATCTCTGGGTCTCAAGAGGAGGAGAGTGGTGAACCGTGCATCACGGGATCACTTCCCTTCTCCTCTCTCGCCAGCAGGCAGCAGTGGGTTGCCCAAGAGCACCCCTCCTGCCCATTCGTGGAAGCAGGTAAGGGCGGTAGCACTCGAGTTCCCATTTCAAGGCGTCACACGCCGCATTTTTGGGTGCGTCTGTCCCCTAGATTGGTTTGCAGTGATCGACCTGAAGGACATGTACTTTCATGTCTCGATTCTCCCGCGACACAGGCCATTCCTGCGATTCGCGTTCGAGGGTCGGGCATATCAGTACAAGGTCCTGCCCTTCGGGCTGTCCCTTTCGTCTCGCGTCTTCACCAAAGTCACAGAGGCAGCCCTTGTTCCCCTGAGAGAACAGGGTGTGCGCATCCTCAACTACCTCGACGACTGGCTCATACTTGCACAGTCTCAAGAGCAGTTGTGCGCACACAGGGACATGGTGCTCAGGCACCTCAGCCAGTTGGGTCTTCGGGTCAACTGGGAAAAGAGCAAACTCGTGCCAATGCAGAGGATCTCTTTTCTCGGCATGGAGTTGGATTCGGTCAACCAGACGGCACGCCTCACCCAGGAATGTGCTCAGTCGGTGCTGAACTGCCTCAAGACTTTATCAGGCAGGACGGCGGTCCCACTGAAACTCTTTCAGAGGCTCCTGGGGCATATGGCTGCAGCTGCGGCGATAGTTCCGCTCGGTCTGCTCCATATGAGACCGCTTCAGCACTGGCTCCATGGCCGAGTCCCAAGGTGGGCGTGGAAACGCGGTACTCACCGGGTTCAGATTACACCGGCCTGCCGCAAGACCTTCAGCCCGTGGGCAGATCCCTCGTTTCTTCGGGCAGGAGTGCCCCTGGAGCAGGTATCCAGGCATGCTGTGGTATTCACGGATGCCTCGGCCACTGGCTGGGGAGCCATGTACAACGGGCATGCAGTGTCAGGGGTGTGGACGGGTCCCCAACTGCGTTGGCATATCAATTGCCTCGAGTTGCTGGCAGTATGCCTTGCCTTGAGCCGCCTCAGAGGGCACCTTCGGGGCAAGGACGTTCTGGTCCGTACGGACAACACTGCGAGCGTTGCGTATATCAACCGGCAAGGCGGTTTACGCTCCCGTCGCATATCGCAACTCGCCCGCCACCTCCTCCTCTGGAGTCAGAAGCATCTGAGGTCCCTTCGTGCCATCCACATCCCAGGAGTGTTCAATCAGGCAGCCGACGAGCTGTCTCGAGCGGCACTTCCTGGGAGTGGAGACTCCATCCCCAGGCGGTGCAGCTGATTTGGAGTCAGTTCGGAGTTGCTCAGGTAGACCAGTTTGCGTCTCCAGAAACCACCCACTGCCAGTGGTTCTACTCCCTGTCCGAGGCAACGCTCGGCACGGATGCACTGGCACACAGCTGGCCCCAGGGCCTGCGCAAATATGCGTTCCCCCCAGTGAGCCTACTAGCACAGACACTGTGCAAGATCAGGGAGGACGTGGAGCAGGTCTTGTTAGTGGCTCCATATTGGCCCAACAGGACCTGGTTCCCAGAACTCATGCTCCTCGCGACAGCCCCTCCCTGGCCAATTCCTCTGAGGAAGGATCTGTTTTCTCAGAGACGGGGCACCCTCTGGCACCCACGTCCAGACTTGTGGAAACTCCATGTGTGATCCCTGGATGGGACGCGGAGGTTGCGCTGAAGTGGAACCTGTTCGTTGAATGGTGTTCCTCTCACCGTGAGGACCCCCGGAGATGTTCAATCAGAGCCGTACTTTCCTTTTTGCAACAAGGGTTGGAGCGTAGGCTGTGCCCCTCCACCCTTAAGGTTTATGTTGCTGCTATTTCCGCTCACCACGACCCCGCAGAGGGGAGGTCGGTGGGGAAGCACAATCTGGTTGTCAGGTTTCTTAGGGGGGCCAGGAGGTTAAACCCTCCTAGGCCTCCCTCCCTACCCTCTTGGGATTTGGCATTGGTGCTAAGAGCCCTACAAACTGCCCCCTTCGAGCCTTTGCAATCAGTTGAGTTGAAGTTTCTCTCTATGAAAACCCTACTCCTGACTGCGTTGGCCTCGATCAAGAGGGTGGGGAACCTGCAGGCATTTTCGGTCGACGAATTGTGCCTTGAGTTTGGGCCGGCTGACTCCAGTGCAACACTGAGGCCCCGGCCCGGCTATGTGCCCAAGGTTCCTACCACTCCCTTCAGGGACCAGGTAGTGAACCTGCAAGCGCTGCCCCTGGAGGAGGCAGACCCAGTCCTAGCTTTGCTCTGTCCTGTACGCGCACTGCGACAATACGTGGATAGAACTCAGAGCTTCAGGACCTCAGAACAGCTCTTTGTCTGTTACAGAGGACAGCAGAAGGGGAAGGCTGTCTCCAAGCAGAGGATGGCCCACTGGATAGTGGATGCCATCATCTTGGCCTATGAAGCACAAGGTGTGCCCTGCCCGCTCAGGTTGCGTGGTCACTCCGCTAGGGGTGTCGCATCGTCCTGGGCGCTGGCTCGTGGTGCCTCGCTAGCAGACATCTGTAGAGCTGCGGGTTGGGCGACTCCTAACACGTTCGCTAGGTTTTATAGCCTACGTGTCGAACCGGTTTCCTCCTGTGTTCTCACCTCAAACGGGTAGTGGCACTGAGAGGCCCAGCTCAGAGTTGGCTTGCGGCGTTCTTACGCCTAATTCTCCAGAGAGTTCCTTAACCAGGCAAACCCTGTCAAGTCCTCCAGCACTCCGGCGTCCGGACGTGGCAGAGCGTCCGGCGCCAGGCCTTTCAGCCAATGAATTCCTGAAATCTGATGTGAGGCTAGTGCCCATATGAGAGACCCTGCCGGGATCCCATATGTGTATTCCACGGTATGCTTATTAAAGCCGTGTTTCCCCTGGCAGACTACGTTCTGCCATCTCTAATGATGCAGCCTAATGCCGAGTTCACACTGCACGATTTTCAAACTCGTCGGATCGCTGTTGTTTTCACACTGCGTGACTATCTGGGGTAGCATTCAGTCGCTGCTGTGTTCACATTGCACGATGGATCGGCGACAGGGGCTTTCACATTGCACAATTTCACAATAGGAAGAATCGCGACAACTCTGTCTGATCCGCAAACTACGTTTCACACCAAAACACACGCGAGAAGTGATAAGGAAATAACGCGAGAACCTGCGTGCGTCAGCCCGTTGTTCTCGAGCGAGACTGGAGGTATTAAAAAAATATAGCCCGCAAATTTTCTGTGCGCTGATTTCCAGCTAAAAAAAGAAAAACAGATTATGCAAGAGGGAGATGCAGGGAACAGGGATTGTGCTCTGCAAAGAGTGGTAAATAATAATTTTGCAGTAACTGTTATGCTGATGTTGCGGCTGGTCAAGCATTTGTGCTTGTTTCTGTATGATATAATTGTACATATTAAAATACTGATATGGTCTATAACTCCTCACCGAACTTCCTCTGCCCTGTATCTTTGTCTCTCATTGGCTGAAGGTCATCGTGATGTAGTTTTCAGTCAGAAATCATTGCACACAGCGTGACTGTGAATCGCCGACAGCTCCAGATATTTAGCATGCCAAATATTTCGCGGGCGTCGGCGACGTGTCGGCGATTCTCTCAGATCGCGTCTTTGATAATTCACACTGCGCGATTGTCACCGCGTTAACGAGCTCCGATTTGCCTCCGATGTCGGGCATTTGTCGGCGATTTATCAAAACCTGTCGGCGAGTGAAAAATCGGGCTAAAATCGTGCAGTGTGAACTCGGCATAAGCCATCTCAGAGACTTCCATGTGCAATAGGGCCCTACGGGATTACTTCACATGTCTAAATGCCACTTATCCCCCTCTGGGAGGAGGTGACTCCGCAGTGTGCCTCTTCCAAACGGAAGGGCACGCTTCCCAGTGTTATCCAAGTCCTACTGTCTGGGTTGCTCAAGGAACAACAGTAGTTGACCTTCTCTGTGTAGAGCCCGGTTCTATCGTCTGCCTTATAGGAAGGATCAGGAGGCCTACACAGGGCACTGGAAGGGGCAGCTCCTGTGGCGCTTTGGTAGGGATCCCAATTCGTCGGTCATCCGATGTGACTCGGAGTGACTGACTGAAAGGGAACGTCTCGGTTACGTATGTAACCCTCGTTCCATGAAGAAGGGAATGGAGACGTCACGTCGCCACAGTCGCTGTACCACCGCTGAGCGGCCGGGTCACCGGCTCGGCTCCTCAGCGAAAGCATGAATTAATGCGGTTCACCTGCTGCCTCTTATACTCACGCTGTGATCAGCGGCAGCTGGATGCAATGATCGCATGCCAATGTCCATTGGCTCGTTTAGTTACACTCGAAGTGGATTGGTCTCTCTGGCGAGATCCCAATTCGTCGGTCATCCGACGTGACGTCTCCGTTCCCTTCTTCAGGGAACGAGGGTAACTGAGGGTAACTCGTAACTGAGATGTTACATATGTAACCTGAGATGTTCCCTTTCGAGGGACTTCGAACTGCATCCTCTAGGGGTCGCTATGGGGAACGGAATACCCATGCCACCATGCTGAGGGGAGTGCAAGCCAAGCACAAAAGGCGAGCACTAAGTACCAACTCTACCCGGCTAAGGGAGTTGCCCCTGGGACGGTACGATGGCTGTCAGTGACATTATCCCCTTCTGCTCATAGGTAACCCTCAATAGTGAGGGGTTGAGAACGCTTCGTCTGGATCACCTCCCTCAGGTCTTGCCTACCTCTCTTTGACCAGCGCCTCCCTCTAGCCCTACCCGCAGGCGGGGGAGGGGAACGAGTCGTGACACTAGCCTTCTGTGCCCATCTCTGATCCCCAGATGGAGATGGGCCAGGACCCCTGCGTTGTTCGGGCTCAGAACTGGACCTTCTTGGAATGAAGGTTTTGAAGGCCGCTGAGCACGCCTTCGCCTCCCTAAATTTCTCGACCACCGTCTCGACGGAGGTACCGAAAAGCTCGGAAGGCGAGACTGGAGCATCGAGAAGAAAGCCCTTCTCTTTCTTCCCAACATCTGCCAGATTCACCCACAGATGTCTCTCTGTTACCACCATGGCCGAATCCGTGGTGCGGCGCAACTCAGCTACTTCATCAGATGACAAGCCCTGACCCTTATCCAGGTCCTTCAGCAGATCAGCCTGGTATGCCTGAAGCACCGCCATCGTGTACAACGAAGCGACAGCCTGACCTGCTGCTGCATATGCCCTGCCATTTAAGCGAGATGTTTCCTGAAGGGGCTTAGATGGCAAGGAGGGAGCCTTGAGAGAGGATGTCTCGCCCACAGAGAGATAGCTGGCCAGCATCTCTTCCACAGGGGGCATCCCCTCATAGCCATTTTCACACATCCCCTCAATGTTAGCATAACTGGTATGCTGAAACCTATGAATGCGAGAGGAAAACAGCTTTTTTCATTCCCTCTCAACCTCCGCATGGAGATCAGGAAGAAATGGAAGGCTCACTCGAGCTGGGGGCTATGGCCAGAAAGATAACGCTCATCGAGACGACCCCGTGGCGCCACCATCTTGGCCCGCTTCCACGGCAAGTCAAGCCTCGCCGTTGCTGCTCCATAACCTCCAACAGTTCGTCATACGCAGGGCAGGAGGATTGAGAGGGCTCAGTCTCAACTTCTTCGCCTCAGACATCTCCTGCTCTTCCTGGGCATAACCCAGCAGAGCACTAGCCACTGGATCAGATGATGTCAGAGAGATCGCATCATCTTCATCCAGCGACTCACTCGTTCGCGGCCGACGAGCGAGAGAAGGAAAGCCCTCTCTAACTCATGAGCCAGCTCCGCCTGCGAGCCCCACGAGCTCATTCTCCTCCGTGCCTCAGCAGCAGTGGGTCTCGAGCCGCGGGAAGCAGATGGCTGTCCCTCCTTCCTCGAAAAGAGAGACAGACGAGAGCAGAGCTTTCTCATAGAAAAAAGCTCACAATGCACGCAGATTGCTCCCTCGAGGACATCGCGTGCGTGCTTCTAGCCCAAACAAAAGACGCAAAGATCGTGTGTGTCATCAGGTGTCAAATAACGAGGACACGGATGCACACATCTCTTAAACGCCTTGCTAGTGATCGCCATAGTAGAAAATCGTTTCTTGCCTGTAGAATACACGCTTCAAACAAAACAGTCACTGAAGACGAAGAAGAGAATGACGTATTTTCCTGGCGCCCCTTTATACTGTGGTCGTGCCGGTAGTGACGTCATAGGCTGTCGCCGGCCAACATGTGGTGTTTTTGTATATATGCTTCAGACACTTCTAGAGGACGCAGTTCGAAGTTCCCTCGAAAGGGAAGCTATTTTTCTTTATCAGAGAGCTGCTGAAATCACAAACACACTCTTGATATGAAGATAATTCAGCATCAGATGTTTGAGTGTGAAACGGTCTAGTTTTAGTTCATTCAGGAATAATCCAGTATGTTCTTTATGTAACACAAGAATAAACTGATCATGTTGAAACTCTTTCTCAGACTAATTAAACTAAATCTTGTAGAGAAAAGACAGATTTCTTTACCTGTGAGAAGTGAAGAGAGAAAGATCAGTCCCAGCAGACACAGATCACACTCATCAGCCATCTTCTCTTTCTGTCAGTCTTCCTCTTCATTATATGCTCTCGACTCTTTCTTTAAATACGATCAGCTCTTCCCGTGTTCGTTCACTTCCTCTGATCTTCTGACCGACTGAGTGTTTAAATCATGTTAAAGTTATTTATATTATTTATATTTAGTAACACGATGCCTGAGCGTAATGGAGAAGTGCTGCTTTATATTTTGTGAAACATGTCAGAACTTGCTCTTACTGAACTTACTGAACTGTTAACCAGATTTGATTTGAACACAATCTATAGGCGATACTTTTGCACGAGTGCATTACTGTTAGTTTCACCATTTCAGTAGTTTCCTGCATTCCATTAAACTCTAGAAATAAAATCATTCAGTTATTAATCATAAAACTGGTTTGATGCTGAAAAGGTTTCCACTATCCATGACTCACTTTTAGAAAATGCATTAAACAGTTTTTAATGTAGTTTGAAATAATTAGTATTCAAATCCAGCTTGATCAAGCAAAGAGTCTTCACACACATTTGTACGAGACTTAACTGAATCATATCAACACAGAGACACACATTATTTTCCGTTTCATCTCTGATGGTCATCTTTTGTCTCTCTGTGTCGTGGTTTGTGTTCTAGTGTTTCAGAAGTGTGTAGCTGCTGGCCGTGGAAACTCAGTTAGTTTGACCGCACTGGTTTAACCCACACAGATCTGAGATCATCTCTGAACCCAGTTTGGACGGATGACGCTGTGAATTCTCACACATTCAGATCACAGTTCCGCTTCTTTCTTTAACTGGTTTTCTACAACTGAAACTCAACTTTTTCCTTTCGCATAAAGGTTTGCTATAGCTGCTGCAGACAATCTACAAGTGCACTGTTAGTGTCATTGATTCAGTGTTTATTTCAATGATTTTATGTGAAGCAGGGTTCCTCATTCACACACCTGGCTGAGATTTTCAAGTAAACTCAAAGACCTGGATTAGATGATTCAGGTGTGTTTAATTAGAGTTGTAAAGTGGTTCTCTAGGACCAGGAATGAGGAACCTGATGTAGCTAAAGCAGATTTATATAGACCAGCGGATCCCAACCCAGTTCCTGGAGTCATTCTGAGTTACCAATGTAAGTTACCAAATTTGAAAAGTCTACCTTTGAAATACAAAAAATCAATAGGATAGATAGATGCCTGAGATGCGAGAGAAAGAGAAGTAGAAAAGAAGAGAAAGAAGAAAAAGCCCCAAGTCAGGAAGTCCATACATTCGTATAGCTTTCAGTGATCAGATAAGAGAAGGGTAAGCCCCCTGCACTTATGCTTAGTCATGTTTAGCCATGCATAGAGTATTATAAAGACATTAGTAATCCTGCACATCTCTAATACACTAAGTCTGAAAAGCATACAGAAGCATTGTTGGTTTTAACACCTTTTAGATCCCAGACTCTGCAAACATGTCGCTGCGGGGCCCATGCTGGCATTTTGTGGGCATAGTGTGCTCGGACCAGCCCACACCAAACCTAAACAGGCCCAGTGCAGGCTTGCTCATGCGAGGGCCACAGCTTTGGGATCACCGCAGGCTCTCTGTGAGCAGACCACACTAGCGGACTGTCCACATTAACCCCATGATGGCCCAGTGTGGGTCCAGAGCAACTTTTGTACCTTTGGGCCCATGCAGGTTTTGTGTAGGCAGCCCTGTAATGCAACTAGGAGAAATACTAACATTGACTGGCCCTTCTTTAGTCACTCAGTTGAACTGGAATGGCTCAAACCAAAAGAGACCTTTTCAGAACCTGTTGTTTCATATACTGTAGGCCAGGGATCCTCAAATCTGGCTCACGAGATCCACTTTCCTGCAGAATTTAGCTCTAACCCTAATCAAACACTCCTGAGCATGCTAATCAGTGTCTTCAAAGTCGGAGCTAAACTCTGCAGGAAAGTGAGGTTAATGAGCCAGATTGAGGATCCCTGATATTTTACCTTTATTATTAATATAAAATCTAGTTCAACCTGAAAATAAGTACACATGCAGCGTAGTGTCATATGACGCTTTTCCACTGCGTGGTACGGCTCGACTCGGCTCGGCTCAGTTCGGTTTGCGTTTCCACTGCAGTTTAGTTCCGCTTTAGAGTGGCCGGGATTATTCACGTGTCGTTGTAGTCGCGCCGTGTCTACTGCCGTAGCCGCACTGCCGTGATTCCTGAAAAACTTTTTACTTCCGTGTCGCTCCATCACGCTCTCACTGGATCTGCTCCTCGGCTCTCAATTGTTTAGTTGTTCAATTCAATTCAATTAAAGTTTATTTGTATAGCGCTTTTTACGATACAAATCGTTGCAAAGCAGCTTTATAGGAAATTAAGTTTCTACAATATATTTATATATCATTACCTCGGGTTGTTAAAAGAAAGTTGCGCTCATTCAAAACAGTTGTGTTCGATCCTTCGCTGGCTGCTGATTTAAATCTAGCGAGTCTATTGTGTCTCGTGCTGCAAGTTCAATGACGCAGGCAGTGACGAATTTCTCTCGCCAATCAGTGATCAGCAGAGTTTACACGTCATGTTTTGGTAACGGTACGGTTCGCTACTAAAAAAAGTACCAGGTACCAGGTACTGTACCCAGTGGAAAACCCCCAAAAGTGAGCCGTACTGAACCGTACCGTGCCGCACCATGCAGTGGAAAAGTGCCAATAAAGTGCCTGTCTGAAAAGGCAGAGAAACTGAACTGTAAAAATGTGTTTGTTTGTTTGTTTGTTTGTTTGTTTGTTTGTTTGTTTGTTTCGGAGACAAAGCAGTATAATTTAACAATAATTTAATCTAACAAATTCTCATAATAATGACTTAACATCTCATAATTAGGTACTCTCTCAGAATAAAGACTTAATGTCTCGTAATAATGAGATTCTTTCCAAGCAGATACCAAACAGTCAGAAAATGTTCTGTCACTCGTCGTCTTCTGTCGAAACTAACTTTGTTGCTCAGCACATAAAGACGAACTACCGTGATTTCAGACTTCAGTGATCTGGTTTCACTTATCTTCTAGTTATTATTTTATAAATTTACAGGCACAAATCTCATGTTTCTGTCATGAGAACTATTACATTTATTTGATCAATGAACAGTTCAATGCATCACTCATTAAGACAGGGACTTTATGCCACCTACTGGTGGTTTAGTGTCATATTTATTTATCCTAAACAAGCCAAGACCAGCACAAAAACACAATCAGCACAATATCCTGGAAGTATCATTATAGAAAAAAATCACTTAAAATATTGAGAGAACATTTATTTATTTATTTATTTATTTTTTCAAAGTCACACTGTGCCCTCTTAGAATTAAAATAACACAAAAAATCCAGATGACAAATTTGAGTCTGCATCAAATTAAATTTACAAAAGTGATTTTACATAGAAAATCAGTTAAATGCAAGCGTCTATATGTTTCAAATAACTTTTGTGAAAACAAAATGTCAAAATATAAGTGAAATAATGTTCCATCATCATTCAACTTAACAGATATATTTATATAAAACAACATAGTTATTCTGACCTGTATTTATTAAAATATGTAAAAGAAAAAAATGATCATATTATATTTTAAATGATTGAAATGTTATTGCTAACAATAGTTTGGGTAAAACTAGTGGTGTGAAGGATAGCGGCAAATATAAAGATTTAAAATGACAAATAATGAATATATTGGGACTACACTTTATATGATCCTTAAATATAGTATTTGAACATGTCATCAAATGATTTTTTGTTCTAAATATGCCTGATTTTTATTTATATATTGCTATAAAAACCCCTTTTTGTCTTTGACTCATATACTAATTGACACATTTACACATCTATATCTGTCTATCATAAAAAAATAAAATAAAATAAAAAACTGATTCTAATTACCAAATTTATATTTATAATTCTAACATTATTCTGTTTCTTCATTAAAATAACAGCAGATATCTAGGAAGAAAAAAAAAACATTTGGAAAAAATGCAGCTGAATAAACAGAAGATTTAACTGCTTTCATTGATTCAACGTGACTCATGAACACACGACTATGACAATATATGATTTATCTGAGTTCTTCTTATAATTTTCCTTATAATAAAGTTTATAGTAATCCAATACCTTTATCACTGCTTAGAGAACTATGAAATATGTTGTGTGCCTTATTCTGTGTAAGAAGCCACATCATCTCACAGAAGGATTTCTTTCAAACACTCGACTGACGTGATGAAGTGAGTTTGGAGTAAAAACATGTTGTTAAATGTGGTATTTTCACATGCGAGAGCAGCATTTACTACACAGAGCCGTAGTTCACTGAGAACGATTATATTGCTTACAATTGTTTTGCGTAGCTTGTCAGTGAACTACGGCTCTGTGTAGTAAATAGGGTGATCACCACCAAACAAACCAAATTTGTGTGGGACATGTTACCAACACTAAAACATAACCTGAAACTGTTATGTCTATCTAACTTAATAAAAACATTTCTATTCTGCCTTTCAGCTTGTAAAACACTTTTTCCTTTAGTCCCTTCCAGAAAACATCATTACACCACAATGCTACATAATATAAGAACATTTTTTTTCTTTTTTGTTGCCTTTATGACGCCTTGTAAAATAGATTTACTTTACTGAATTATCCGGAACAACGGCAAGTTTGTTTTCTACATTTACATTTAATCCTTTAGCAGACGCTTTTATCCAAAGCAGCTTACAAATAAGGAGAGCAATAGAAGCAATCAGACCAACAAGAGAGCAACAGTGTACAAGTGCTGTGACCAGTCTCAGTTAGTCTAGCACAGTACACATAGACAGTTTTTTTTTATTAATTAGACCAAAACGAATAGAGCAGAATGAATAGAATAGAATGGAATGGAATGGAATGGAATAGAGTAGAATAGAATAGAATATAATAGAATAGAATAGAATAGAATAGAACTGGGTTGCTGTTGGGAGAGGTGTTAGTGAGGCCAGCAGGGGGTGCTCACCCTGTGGTCTGTGCTGTGTGTCTCCTCTCCACCAGTAATGCTGGTGTGTGGTGGGCGTTCTGGCACAATATGGCTGCCATCACATAAGCCAGGTGGTGGTGGATGAGAAGATACCCTCTCACAATGTAAATCGCTTTGAGTGCACAGAAAAGTGCTATATAAATGTAATGAATTAATTAATTAATTTTAAAAAGTGGCTGTTGTATATGAGTGAGGCGGTTTGCTACTTCTGATGAAGCGCTGTTAAATACAGGTGAAACTACCCCGCAAAACAATTAACAAAAATATTTCTTAAAAAGGCAAAAGAACACATGCACGTTTTCTTAATATGACAATTAAAAACAACAGACCGATGAAAATGTAGGACATTTTCTCAACATGCGACGTGCGGGACGAGGGGTGAAAATGCTGTGCGGTACAACGCAAAGCGGGACGGGTGGTCACCTTAGTAGTAAATGCTGCTCAGTCTGAAAGCATGTGATGGAGATTTACTACTAATCACAGAACTGGCTTTACTGACAAGATGCACATGACAATCACATTTGATGTGATTGTTGTGATTGTTGACTGTTGTGCTGCTGAGAGGTTTGTGATTGTAGCTCCGTGTACCTTCGCTTTTTATTGAATCTCTACCTTACTTTCACTCCCTTTTGTCTAAAGTGATAATATATAACTTAATTCCCACCATATTTCTGGTGTTATCTTTCAAACTAATCTAACTAATTTGATTGTTCGCTTTTAAAACCGCGAGTGCAGCTCGTTAGCCCGTTAGCTTGTCACTCGCGGTTCCATTGGCGTTTCTATTCGCGCCTATTATTGTTTCTTTTTCCTCGCTCCGTTTTCACGAGCTCATCAAACAACAGTGGTAAGTGGTAAGTTGTTGGTATCATTCATCAATCACGGTGAGTAATGGCTTCTTCTCCTGCTATTGTTGTTTGCACTGTTTGCCACATGTATAGTTTATCTGTCTCTGTCAGCAGCGAGGGATTCACATGTGATAAATGCAGGGAAATAGTTAGGCTGACAGAGAAGGTTTTAGAACTAGAGACACGCATCCAAACTTTAGTTGAGGACAGTAAGAATGTGAGGGCTGTAGATACTGCTTTGGATGCGACTAGCTCAGAGAGTCCTGTACATTGTTCGGTTTCGGTTGAGCCTGTGCAGCAGGGCAACTGGGTGACTGTGAGGCGGCCTAGTCGTGGGTCAAAACACCACTCTTCCGTTCCGATCAAAACATCAAACAGGTTCTCCCCACTCAGTGAAACACCCACTGAGAAACCTGATGAAAGTGCTCTAGTTATTGGCGATTCTATTGTACGGAACGTGAAAATAGAGACACCAGCCACCATAGTCCATTGTTTACCAGGAGCCAGAGCGCCTGACATCTTGGCAAATTTAAAAGTGCTGACTAATGCTAAACGTAAATTCAGTAAGATTGTTATTCACGTCGGCGCTAATGATGTTCGACTTCCCCAGTCGGAGATCACTAAAAATAATGTTAAAGAGGTGTGTGAACTTGCAAGTACGATGTCAGACACTGTAATATGCTCTGGTCCGCTCCCTGCTTACCGTGGCGACGAGATTCATAGCAGATTGTCGTCACTCAATGGCTGGATGTCTAAGTGGTGCCCGCAAAATAACATAGGCTTTATAGACAATTGGAAGAATTTTTGGGGCAGACCTGACCTGTTGAAAAGAGATGGTGTTCATCCCTCCTGGGGTGGTGCCACTATTCTCTCTAGAAATATGGCACATAGTCTTAGAGTTTGTACTTGACTAATTGGGGCCCAGGTCAGGAAGCTGACAGACTGGCTAAACCGACCGTCTGCTAGCCGCCTCACGTCATAGAAGTCAGTTAACTCTCAGCACATATAAACTTTTTCACCTAGATATCACACTATAGAGACTGTGTCTGTACCCGAGCTAGAAAATACAGAAAACATCCAAACCAAAGTAATAGTAACAATTTAATTGATGTTCAACAAATAAAAAAACGATATAATACAGATAAACACATGATAAAGCTTGGCTTATTGAATATTAGATCCCTTTCTTCAAAAGTACTTTTTGTAAATTATATGTTCACTGACCATAAACTAGATGTGCTTTGTCTGACAGAAACCTGGCTAAAACCAGATGATTACATTACTTTAAACGAGTCTACACCACAAGATTACTGTTACAAACATGAACCGCGTCCGAAAGGTAAAGGGGGAGGTGTTGCTACAATTTATAACAATATTTTCAGTATCTCTCAGAGGTCGGGTTTCAAGTATAATTCGTTCAAGTAATGGTGCTTCATATAACGTTATCCAAAGAAACAAGTGTTAATGATAAACCCCTGTGATGTTTGTACTGGCTACTGTATACAGGCCACCAGGGCACCATACAGACTTTATTAAAGAATTTTCTGATCTTCTATCGGAGTTAGTGCTGACTGCAGATAAAGTCCTAATCGTTGGTGATTTTAATATCCATGTTGATAATGAAAGAGATTCGTTGGGATCAGCATTTATAGACATTCTAAACTCTATTGGTATTAAACAACACGTGTCAGGACCTACTCATTGTCGAAATCATACTCTAGATTTAATACTGTCACATGGAATTGATGTCAGTGGCATTGAAATTTGTCAGCAGAGTGATGATATCTCAGATCATTATCTAGTCTCCTGACTGCTTTATAAATAATCTTCCTGACTTATCTCAGTTCCTCAGCATATCCAATAGCTCAGAACAACTTGATGATGTAACAGGAACTATGGACTCTCTTTTCTAGCACTTTAGATATGGTTGCTCCTTTAGGCTTAAGGAAGATTAAGGATAAGAGTCCAACACCGTGCTATAATGAGCACATTTGCGCCCTAAAGAGAGCAGCCTGGAAAATGGAGCGCAGCTGGAGGAAAACTAAATTAGAGGTATTTCGTTTAGCTTGGCGGAAAGTACCCTATCCTACAGAAAAGCATTAAAAACTGCTAGATCTGATTACTTTTCATCTCTTCTAGAAGAAAACAAACATAACCCTCGGTATTTATTCAATACAGTGACTAAATTAACGAAAAATAAAGCAACAACAGGTGTTGGCATTTCCCAAGAGCATAGCAGTAATGACTTTATGAACTACTTTACTTCCAAGATCAATAATATCAGAGATAAAATTGTATCCTTGCAGCCGTCAGCTACAGTATCGCATCAGATAGCGCATTATAGATCCCCTGAGAAACAATTCCACTCATTCTCTACTGTAGGAGAGGAAGAATTGTATAAACTTGTTAAATCATCTAAACCAACAACATTGTATGTTAGACCCTATTCCATCTAAACTACTAAAAGAGCTGCTTCCAGAAGTCATAGATCCTCTTTTGGCTATTATTAATTCATCATTGTCATTAGGATATGTCCCCAAAACCTTTAAATTAGCTGTTGACCCCAAAGATCTAGTTAATTACAGACCGATCTCAAATCTCCCTTTTCTGTCAAAGATACTAGAAAAGGTAGTATCCTCACAATTATATTCCTTCTTAGAGAAAAATGATATATGTGAGGAATTCCAGTCAGGATTTAGATCGTATCATAGTACTGAGACTGCTCTCATTAGAGTTACAAATGACCTGCTTCTATCATCTGATCGTGGTTGTATCTTTTATTAGTTCTACTGGATCTTAGCGCTGCGTTCGACACTATCGACCACAACATTCTTTTGAATAGACTAGAAAACTTTGTTGGCATTAGTGGAAGTGCCTTAGCGTGGTTCAAATCGTACTTATCTAACCGCCATCAGTTCGTAGCAGTGAATGAAGAGGTATCATATCGATCACAAGTGCAGTATGGAGTACCTCAAGGCTCAGTACTAAAGCTGTTACTTTTCACGCTTTACATGTTACCCTTGGGAGATATTATCAGGAGACATGGTGTTAGCTTTCACTGTTATGCTGATGATACTCAGCTCTATATTTCTTCGCCCGGTGAAACACACCAAATTGAGAAACTAACGGAATGCATAGTCGATATAAAAACTGGATGACAAGTAATTTTTACTGCTAAATTCTGAAAAACAGAGGTGTTAATTATCGGACCTAAAAACCCCACATGTAATAACCTAGAACATTGACGGCTGCTCTGTAAATTCTTCTTCATCAGTTAGGAACCTAGGTGTGCTGTTCGATAGCAATCTGTCATTTGAAAGCCATGTTTCTAGCATCTGTAAAACTGCATTTTTCATCTCAAAAGCATATCTAAATTGCGATCTATGCTCTCAACGTCAAATGCAGAAATGTTAATTCATGCGTTTATGACCTCAAGGTTAGACTATTGTAATGCTTTATTGGGTGGTTGTTCTGCACGCTTGATCAACAAACTACAGTTGGTCCAAAATGCAGCAGCTAGAGTCCTTACTAGAACCAGGAAATATGACCACATTAGCCCGGTTCTGTCAACACTGCACTGGCTCCCTATCAAACATCGGATAGATTTTAAAATCTTGTTAATTACTTATAAAGCCCTGAATGGTTTAGCTCCTCAGTACTTGAGCGAGCTCTTATCACACTATAGTCCTCCACGTCCACTGCGTTCTCAAAACTCTGGCCGTTTGATAATACCTAGAATATCAAAATCGACTGCGGGCGGCAGATCCTTTTCCTATTTAGCACCCAAACTCTGGAACAATCTACCTAACACTGTTCAGGAGGCAGACACACTCTGTCAGTTTAAATCTAGATTAAAGACCCATCTCTTTATCCTGGCGTACACATAACACACTAATACGCTTCTATTATTCAAATCCGTTAAAGGATTGTTAGGCTGCATTAGTTAGATCAACCGGAACCGGGAACACTCCCCATAACACACGATGTACTCGTTACATCGTAAGTAGAATGGCATCTACGCTAATATTTGTCTGTTTCTTTCGTATTCTGTTTCTCAGTCCGTATCCGATCAGATGGTGGATCAGCACCAAGAGATGATGTCTACAGCCCTGATCGACAGCGGAGACCAGGACACCCAGATGAGGCCCAGAGACAGATCCCCAGTGAAGACCTCGATTAAAATACAATAAAATTAAAATATAACACATAACTAAAAATATAATAAAATACCTAACTACATAATACTATTATTGTTAGAAATTGCAACAAAATAAAATAGAAATGTAAACTTTTGAACTGCGGGTTTCATCTGGCCAGAGGAGAACTGGCCCCCCAACTGAGCCTGGTTTCTCCCAAGGTTTTTTTTTCTCCATTCTGAGGGAGTTTTGGTTCCTTGCTCAGTTGGGGACACTTAATTTCTAGCGATTATCGCCGATTTGATTGCACAGATACTATTTAAACTAAACTGAGCTAGACAATGTCATCTCTGAATTCAATAATGAAATGCCTTTTAACTGAAAATTGAGTGTTTAATCTTATCATTATACATTACTGACACTCTATCTTTCAATTTGATACTGTTAAGTGCTTTGACACAATCTGTATTGTTAAAAGCGCTATATAAATAAAGGTGACTTGACTTGACTTGATTAATCGTGCAGCTCCAAGATACAGTGAATGGTCAGAATGCATCACTCTATAGCTAACACTGAAACAAAACAGAGCCCCTAATCTAAAGACACTCATTAAGACCAGAAAACATGCTCCAATTTATGCAGAAATCATATTTCACAGTAATTTGCCAGATATTTTCTCACCTCAGCTGTGAGATGTGTTTCAGACACTGAAGGAAACTCACCACTTCTCTCTCTTCCTCCGAACATCTTCTCATATGTACTGGTTTCTTCTCTGTATGGAGCTTCAGCACTTCCAGGAGGACGGAGATCTTTCTCTATGAGAGATCTATGATCCAGACATCAGGTAATGCTAGAAGATAACTCCTGCCTGTTTGAGTCTCATAGTTCTTCACATGTGAGCAGAGATCCAGCAGGAAATCACGCTGATCATGACGGTTATAATTAAAAGGGAAGGTTTTGTAGCTGCACACAGATGACAGCTGAGTCAAGAATCTTGTTCCTGCATCTTTGTCAGTTTCTACTGCAGCAACACAGAGATTCAGCAGGAATCTGACTGAAGACATCCTTGCAGACATCCGCTATACACAGAGTACGCAGTTTGCGTAGGGTACCATCCCAGTTGCTCAAAAAAAAACTTGACGCGCCATTCCCGCATGTTTGCGGCTGAATGCAAATGATCATAACTGATGGACAACTATGCCCGTGAAAAGACATCAGCAATCTGGCGCCAAGAAAAGAAAAAAAAAAAAAAAAATATGAAAATGAGCGTCACTTTCATGTAGGCTACATTCATAATCCTGTGAAACTTTTTTGGGTGTTGAGGTTAATAACGTTTTTTAATGTCGGTAATAATTTCACCACCTTCAACACATCTAATATTCTCTCCGAGATTTCATGTTCATTTTCATGTGACTTTTTAAATTTTTTTAACTTCCATAATATTTAAGGGAGGGGGCACAACAATACAATCCTGCTTAGGGCATCCGTTTGGCCAGCAGCGGCCCTGCATCGGCCCTGCATCCTTGTCTCTTTATTAGAAATGCCCCAAACCAGATAATATACAATCGAGAACCAAAGCTTCATTAATTTGAGTCAATTTTCATTAATATACTACTGTACATCTAAATTGATAATGTTTTAGCTGAAATGCAGTTCTATATGGGATGTCATTTGTGCTAAGTCTGCAGGTATGGAGGAGGAGGATGGGGATTTTCTTAGAGGTACCCAGTAGAGCTGTGTTCGTTACAACGATGTATCACCACATGTGGAACACTGATATAATGAAGCAAAATGGCATACAAGACAAACTTTTTGAACTCCATCTTTAAGCTGAATCTCACAGTTGGATCTGCTGGTTTTGAAGATGAAAATGAGAATATGAGAATGAGCTTTATTGCCAGGTATGTTTACACATATGAGGAATTTGTTATAGTGACAGAAGCTCCACAGTGCAACAGAAAGACAGCGACAGGACACAGATAATACAAATAATAATATACAAATATACAAAATAGGCAATGTACAAAAAAGCAAAAACTCAATATATAATACGGACAATTATGTACAGGTGCTGGTCATATAATTAGAATATCATCAAAAAGTTTATTTATTTCACTAATTCCATTCAAAAAGTGAAACTTGTATATTATATTCATTCGTTACACACAGACTGATATATTTCAAATGTTTATTTTTTTAATTTTGATGATTAGAGCTTACAGCTCATGAAAGTCAAAATCAGTATCTCAAAATATTAGAATATTTACATTTGAGTTTGAATAAATGACCATCCCTACAGTATAAATTCTGGGTATTTCTTGTTCTTTGAAACCACAATAATGGGGAAGACTGCTGACTTGGCAATGATCCAGAAGACGAACATTGACGCCCTCCACAAAGAGGGTAAGTCACAGAAGGTCATTACTGAAAGGTGTGGCTGTTTACAGAGTGCTGTATCAAAGCATATTAAATGCAAAGTTGACTGGAAGGAAGAATTTGGGTAGGAAAAGGTGCACAAGCAACAGGGATGACCGCAAGCTTGAGAATACAGTCAAGCAAAGCCGATTCAAACACTTGGGAGAGCTTCACAAGGAGAGAACTGAAGCTGGAGTCAGTGCATCAAGAGTCACCACGCTCAGACGTCTTCAGGAAAAGGGCTACCAAGCCACTTCTGAACCAGAGACAACGTCAGAAGCATCTTAACTGGGCTGTGGAGAAAAGAACTGGACTGTTACTCAGTGGTCCAAAGTCCTCTTTTCAGATGAAAGTAAATTTTACATTTCATTTGGAAATCAAGGTCCCAGAGTCTGAAGGAAGAGTGGAGAGGCACAGAATCCATGTTGCTTGAAGTCCAGTGTGAAGTGATGATTTGGGCTGCCATGTCATCTGCTGGTGTTGGTCCACTGTGTTTTCTGATGTCCACAGTCAACGCAGCCATCTACCAGGAAATTTTAGAGCACTTCATGCTTCCTTCTGTTGACAAGCTTTATGGAGATGCTGATTTCATTTTCCAGCAGGACTTGGCACCTGCCCACACTGCCAAAGGTACCAAAAGCTGGTTCAATGACCATAATGTTACTGTGCTTGATTGGCCAGCAAACTCGCCTGACCTGAACCCCATAGAGAATCTATGGGGTATTGTCAGAAGGAAGATGAGAGACACCAGACCCAACAATGCAGAAGAGCTGAAGGCCACTATCAGAGCAACCTGGGCTCTCATAACACCTGAGCAGTGCCACAGACTGATCGACTCCATGCCACGCCGCATTGCTGCAGTAATTCAGGCAAAGGAGCCCCAACTAAGTATTGAGTGCTGTACATGCTCATACTTTTCATTTTCATACTTTTCAGTTGGCCAAGATTTCTAAAAATCCTTTCTTTGTATTGGTCTTAAGTAATATTCTAATATTTTGAGATACAGATTTTGACTTTCATGAGCTGTAAGCTCTAATCATCAAAATGAAAAGAAATAAACATTTGAAATATATCAGTCTGTGTGTAATGAATGAATATAATATACAAGTTTCACTTTTTGAATGGAATTAGTGAAATAAATCAACTTTTTGATGATATTCTAATTATATGACCAGCACCTGTATGTGTACAGGTATGATATATGCAAATTTGAGATGTAAATAAGTATGTGTGATGTATAATAGTGTTGTGTGTTCCATGTTATTGTCAAGTGTTCATGAGATGGATTGTCTGAGGAAAGAAACTGTTCCGGTTGTTCTGGTGCTCAGCGTCGACCAGACGGTAACAGTTAAAAGAGGGAGTGTGCTGGATGTGAGGGGTCCAGAGTGATTTTACCAGCCCTTTTGATCACTCTGGATGAGTACAGTTCTTGGAGAGTGGGGAGGGTTGTACCAATGATTCGCTCAGCAGTCCAGACTGCCCTCCGTAGTCTTCTGAGGTCAGATTTGGTAGCTGAGCTGCATCAGACAGTTATTGAAGTGCAGAGGATGGATCCAGTGATGGCAGAGTAGAACTGATTCAGCAGCTCCTGTGGCAGGTTGAACTTCCTCAGCTGGTGAAGGAAGTACAACCTCTGCTGGGCCTTTTTCACAATGGAGTCTATGTGAATGTCCCACTTCAGGTCCTGGGAGATTGCGGATCCCAGGAATCTGATTGACTCCACTGCAGTCACAGTGCTGTTCATGATGGTGAGTGGGGGGAGAGCAGGGGGGTTTCTCCTGAAGTCATATCCACTGTTTTGAGCGTGTTGAGCTCCAGGTTGTTAAAGGGGTCATATAATGCTACATGCGCTTTTACAAGTTGTTTGAACTGAAATGTGTGTTGGCAGTGTGTGTGTACACAAGCACCCTATAATGATAAAAATCCACCCGGTGTTTTTTTTGTAATCTCGTTAAATGTTTTCCCCTTTCTCAAAATGAGCCGTCTGTCGTGTGACATCACACAGATGGAGGCCCCTCCCACGATTGTTGATTGACAGCAGCGTTTCAGCACAGACTGCACTGGTTTCTTACCTCAGACCCGCCCTGAGTGAGCTGTCATCAGTTGTTTCACCACCGGAGCAGGTGTAGACAAGAATGACTCCTAAGCGATTGAGGTGTTTTGTTGTTGGATGTAATAATGAACATAGCAGTAGTCATTTACTCCCGTCATCTGAGCACCTGAAGAGGATTAGGTTTGGTTCTGAAGGGAATGCGCCCTCCATCTACATAAATGCGTCTATGTTCGCGGGAATCATTCGTGATCACTGGTGTCAAAAGTATTCACATTCATTACTCAGGTAGAAGTATAGATACTAGGGTTTAAAAAGACTTCTGTAGAAGTTGAAGTATCAACTCAAGCTTTTTACTCAAGTAAAAGTGTAAAAGTACTGGTTTCAAAACTACTTAAAGTATAAAAGTAAAAGTAATGCAAGGAAAAAAATGCCATTAAGGACAAAAGCTTAGGCCGCGCCACAGGGGCCTATTGTGCACTACCCCACCTCCTCAAAAAAACATTTTTCTAAAGGCCATAATGACTATAATGTTATATTAAAATGTTAATGTTGAAAAATTTGGGTTGCACTAGGCTACCTGTTTCAGCCGCATATATGCCCATTAAAAATTAACGCATTTTAGTACAATGCAAATACATTAAAGAACCATATATGTGTACTACTGAGCATTAACGTGTTTCATGGAGCGGAAGATATGATGACTAGTTGCCTAGAAGTATTGTAATGGTGCAAAAAGTCAAACTTCAGAGGAATGTCATCATTTATTGGAATGTAAATGTACACCCAAGCTTAGCTGCAGGAATCTGTGAGGGCAACGGACAAGAAAATTGCTGTACCCAGGGCAGACTTAGTAACAATTACCCTTGTATGGTTGTCTATATACAGGGATGCACATAAGTTTTCAGCCTGGTTCTCATATGAGAACCTGGAGATTTGGTTTGGTCCTCACACAGGCCATGGCATGTAGTGTGACCCATAAACTATAACTATAAAAAATTAATTAATAATAGTGATAATAATATTATTGCACTTAATTCATTTTTTTTTTATATATATATATATATATATATATATATATATATATATATATATATATATATATAAATTAACTAAAAAATAAACTAAATAATCAAGTGTGATAATACAAATGCAATTATTTCATAGTAAACTTAAAAATAAAATGTTAATATTTTTATTATTATCATTATTTTAATTTTAATTTTCATCATTTTCAAACGTAAAATCAGCGAGCTTTTATTTTGGCGGGTTGCCGTCAAGTAAGTATTATGCGCTTCCGGGTTTAGCGCTGCTGATGGAATTGCGTCAGTGTATGAAATGTCACAGACAGTTTTGCTTTGAAAACGGCAGCAGGTAGCCTAGATTATGCTTTCAGTTTGAATAGAAATCTTATACAGTACAGTTTATCGATCTAAAATGGTAATTATGCATTAACAGCTGTCAACCATGTCGGTACGCAAATGCGCTGTCAAAACTTATTTACGCAGCGCATGTTTAATTTTGGTCGCGCATGCGGACCTGCGGACCACTTATGTGCACCCCTGTCTATATACAATAACCATTAGTGCTGTCAAAATTAATGATTAATCCAAGTGATTAATAAACTCAATCCTGATACCTTCCTGGTTTGTACTATGCTCAATTCTATAGCTAATGGCAACAATGTCACATTTAACTAGAAGATGTAACAAACACTTTGGACTCAATGCTGTATGTACAACAGCAGGGTAATCTACATCAATTACATTTCGCTCGAGGTCTCTACTCGAGTCTCTGCCACGGACATCTTCGTACTTGGCTACATACGTCTGCTGTGTCCAGTGTTGGGGGTAACGAGTTACAAAGTTAGTGTAGCCTACTTATCACAACATTGTCAATCGCAAACGCTAATTTATTCAAACGTCTCTCTACCGAACTACTTAAGTTAGCTTAATTTGCGGAGGACGAAGAGAAAGCACCCGTTTGATAAATGAGCCAGTAGTGGAGAAATAATAACTTTTAATAAATAATCTTTTTTGAGTAACGACCCCAACACTGGCTATGTCCTTGCTGGAGTGTGACGTCATGTGCAGGCGCGATGGATCGCGTACAAACCAATAAGGTGTCGGAATGGTATATGTTTATACTTCTCATCCAACCACTATCAAAATCACTCTATCCGGATGGCGCGATTTATCTGGATAGGTTTTTTTTTTTTGAACGATGACAAGCCGAAATGAAATAGGAGTAACGAGGCTATTTTTAAAATGTAAGGAGTAGAAAGTACAGATAATTGCGTGAAAATGTAAGGAGTAGAAGTAAAAAGTCAGCTGAAAAATAATTACTCCAGTAAAGTATAGATACCCAAAATTTCTACTTAAGTAAGGTAACGAAGTATTTGTACTTCGTTACTTGACACCTCTGTTCGTGATCCAGCTTCACCTCTGTAGCATATTTGCTCTAAATGAGATGAACATAATTAATCATAACGGGTTGTTATCAATTATATATCCATCTTCAGGAATTAACTGTAGCATTAATAGTACAATAAAATGATTAGTTCGTCCGCAGTATGGACCGTCTATTGACTCTAAGGAAAATTATTTCTCTGGCCACGACAAATAATTTCCTTACTGAAACATTGCTCCCCGAGCATGTAACAAGACCGGACGTTAAAATGACCTCGTTCTGAGAGCAGCAGACACAGACAACCAAGTGTGAATACTTATGGATGTTTATTAGACTACACTACAGGGGAACATGCAACATCGAACTAGACACAGACATACACACATTAAACATTGGTGCCAACGCAAGGAAGGCATGGAGAGAGAGAGAGGGAGAGGGAGAGAGGGAGAGATGGAGAGAGAGGGAGCGCTCGCGCGCAACAGAGTAGAGTGTAATGGCAGAATTTACACATCAGCTTACTACAACCTGTTAAGAACAATCAGATAATCACATCACCTTAATTAAAAGGGGTCGAAGCCTAGAAGCGCATCTAAATGGTTAACAAGCGGTTACTTGCATGGGTTTTGTGGGTGCTGAGTAAAGCATCCTGGTGCATGTATAATGCGTAGATTCCTGATGAATTCCTTTAGGGGTGAAAGCTTCATCATTCCAGCCATGGGTTGATTAGTCCGAAGTGAATCGACAAAGTTACTGAACTTAAAACTGCCAGAAGCTCAGACTCCCCCCGGAAGAGGAGTCGTGAGGTTTCCAAGGTGATATGTGTGTCTCCAGGGCACCGAAAGTAAAAAGAAGACTTGCCTTTTGGGTGTGGGAGAAGTTTTATCTGGTTTCCCTGTAACACCCATTTTGGTTAGTTTGACCAATAACAAGGCACATAATTTCAACGGGAAAGTGTTTCTTTGCCGCGCTTGACACCTCATTTGCATGTTTTACGACTGATCTGGAGACTGGAGTAATTTTCCCCACAGTACAGTAAAAATAGTATGATGCATTTCACGATCACATAGTGTACATCATTGTGTGAGGAATAAAGAGCAGATCATTTTGATATCAAGAAAGAGACATCTAAAAGGTATTAAACCAGAGATACATTCATACACCTGAATATGAGTGTTTAGAGCTTACTAATACAAATAACGAGTGGTAACTAGGCTAATATAATAAGGAAACATACAAACAACACATGCATATACCAGATACATTTGTAACTGATTAATTATGGTGTGTGTTATGTATCTTGTAATTGTGGGGGAGTCCACTGGTCAGCCAGGCCTGGCACCGAGGGTCATTTAGTTCTCTTGGAATGTGTTTGAAGTCCGATGGAGAGAAAAGATAGTCGATCTGTTTAGCATCTTTTTGACAGTGGGGGGGACAACCCTTGGCAATTTAGCACACATATAAAGATAGAATGTGGGGCCAGGCTGTGAAATATATGCAAATGTCAAAAGGCTAAAAGGGTCTCTTAAGACATGAAGTCCCAACGACCATCAAGGATCATAAGCAGATGTTACACCTCCAGAAAAAGTGAGTACAAGGTTTTTTAAATGAATCTTTGCAAATCGCCTTTCCTAATAATGTGCTAATTAGCAAGTTTCAGGATGAATGCAGCTAAAGTAAACAGTCCCTCAGATAGTGGCTTGGAAGAGAGGGGTGGAGTCAGCAGAGCTCATTAACATTTAAAGGAGGGTTAACCCTAACCGCTTGCTCTGACAAGAGCTGTTTTTGAGAGGGTAAAAAAGGTGTTTTCTACACTACCAATGAGAAATTTTAACGAAACTATGTTACAGACTTTTCATTAAGACCCTAAAGAATAATATCAACTTGTGGAAAATGGGCATTATTCCTCTAAAACTACACCAGACAGCCATCTCTTTAACCTCCTGTCTGTAAGCAGACTTGTCACCGTCCTGAATGAGGCTGATCAGTGTGGTGATTTTTTTTTTTTTAAAGTTAAAATGTGTATACGAAGCGACTTACAAATGAGCAATTTTCTAAAAATAATGTACGAACGTAGAAGGAAATAATTATAAAGAAATAGGTCTCGTATCTAATATCTAAACTAGGATAGTATTAATAATATAACGTAAATGTCTCGAATGAAGACGATGGATTAAAGCAATATCTTATTAAATCAAGCAAATTAGCAGAAATATTGACGAATATGAACAAATCATAGAAAGATAAAAACCCACCAATTTTCATACTGCTACTACTAGGACTCAAGCTATTTTTTTTTGGTCTGGTTTGAGAGTCGGGCTACTACAGTGAAAAACATTGTGATTTATACAGTACGTGTCTTCAAGTAATGAGGTGTTAAACCAGTGGTACAGTAACAAACAATATTCAACATAAACTAGAATCCAAAACTCTAATGTAACTGCGAGAATGTTTTACGTTCTGTAGATTATCTCAATATGAAATCTCAGTTCACTTGCATTTTCAGGCTAACTAAACCTATTTTTCAGTCCTTTAGGTTTGGTGAAACATATGTTATAAAAATCAACGACAGGCATGACAACTTGGAAACACTTAACATCTAATATTTATTTAATCTAAATTTATGATATTTAGAAAGGGGAAAAAAAGATATACTACAATATTTCAAGGGGGCTGTGCTGTTGAATACAGTAACTTCATGCCGCGTTGTTTTAATAAAAGTGGATCAGTTATGAAAACAATTATGACAACTCTCAGTTGGTGTTGTGCGTGTTTCCCCCAAGATCAAAACTTTTGGTCAGATGAATACCTAAATCATGTGTCTGTGTGTTGGTGCAGACCATCTAAAACGGACAATAACATGCACCTTTCAATGAATCAACTACATGACATTTGTGATTTACTTATTAAAGACACGTTTAGAGACGCGTACAAAGAAAATATTGTTTTCACACCATCTTCAAATTGTAATGCGTAACTGTATGCGCTCTAAATGAAATAGATGTACATGTAACAGAGAAAACAGTAAGATCGAGGCCTTGTGTCGCGTTGCCTCTTTGTTGACAGACCAGTAATATGTACACCACAATGTCCGTTTAAACACTCTCTTGACTTTCCTTTAATTATCTTATACTGTATTTGTTCTCGTTTTCACTCGCCGCATGATTGACCAAACTCTGAGGATGGTCTTCAACTAAAAAACTGTACAAAAACAATGAAAAAAGTATAGCGTGGTATCAGCTATTGGGGAGGGCCGTCAAAATCAACACTAAAACTAAAAACATTAAATATATTTAAAAGAGAGTATTTCAGTATTAGGTATTTGTTATACCGATACATATTTCCTGTATAAAAGACTACGTCTGTGACCTTTTCATGGGCATGTAGTTTAACATTATGGTTCTTAATTACGGTCACATTACAACAAGTCGACATAGTCCCTCTACCAAATCTGCCAAAAGTGGACAAAACAGAAAAGTTTTAGCAAGAGGCAGATGCTTATGCTTATAAGGGTAGTACGCATAGGCCTAATATTTAATAGCAAACGGAAAACTTTGAAAGAAACGAGTCATTGGTATGACAAATAAAATGTGAATATCGTCATCAGCTATCTTGAACAAGAGGTCTAAATCTAGTGACGTAAGGAAAAGTATACACAAATGCCCACGAGCGTAATTGTCTGTATTCATACGGCGATTTTCTTAGAAACTGTGTCTCTTGAGATACATAGGGTTTTTGTTCTCACAAAATTCCTCGATATTTTGTGTCTGTAACCTTTTCAAGAAGGCGTACAACATCAACTTTACTGAATGTGTGGCTTTCAGAGCGATGGCTAGATATGCTTCAGTTGTATGTGTAAATCAACTAGACTTATCATCCTACGTATATGGATATGGATAATTGTCCTAAAAAGTAATACGGACTTAGTCAAACGCTCTCAAGTCGAAATTTTCTTAATTTCATTTATTTCTTTAAACACTGAATGCTGACTGCTCTAAGAGAGAGAGAAGGCCTCACCTACAGTCATTGTAATGACATATACAGTCCAGCAAACAAAATGTGAACAACGTCATCCATAATCCTGATCATCTGACTTAGTAAAATGACAGTCACAGGAGATCGAGAGGAGGTTTTTCATTATGACCCTTTTCTTATATGATGTAAAACACTTTCTGAGAAACTAGACCTTTAGGAATTTACAACTGTACCCCCATAGATCTTGTTTGGATATTATCTTTGGGTCTATACAGGGGGAAAGCATGGACGATAAGGTTTATTCTGTATGTGAGTCAAATATAATAATAATAATAATAATAATAAACAGGGGAAACAAGATCATCTGATACACCTCTTTAAATTCGTGTTGGATGGTGAAAAAATCCACATTCTGATGCATCTAAAGTATTAGAAAGACATGAAACCACGATACACGAACAAAAATATTGAATAAAATATGATGAATGAATGTAAAATATGTTTTCTTTGTTCAGTTAAGAAGGTTCGTCTATTGGACCTTAGAAAATAAGAATAAATCATTTCAAGATCAAATACTTTTAAATGTAGGTTTGTCAAAAAGAATAATCTGTTATCTGATTTAATTGTATTTTCAAAAAAAAAAAAAAAGAAGAAGAAATAAAATAAAATAAATAAATTGCCTTTCTTGAAAACATTGTGTCAAACTTAATCGGTAACCTGATTCTCATTTAATCGTGCATTCATCACATATTTATCAGACTTACAAAAGTATCATGATCCTTCGTAGAAGTAATAAAAGTAAATCGTATAAAACAACGAGAACCGATTAATGATTTTGTTAGAACACAACGGTATGAAACTACATTTGGTAATCTTTTATTCAAACTTTAAAGTAAGTTTATGCTTTAAAATCAGCAAGTACTATAGAAATG
>NC_081157.1:55297625-55328818 GCF_012432095.1 Onychostoma macrolepis | reverse complement strand
GACCAAAATACCAAATGTATGAATTGGATTTACAAGCAGTATGTACAGCTACAATACTTCTTTGTTAATGTTTACATAGGTTAGGTGGAAAAAGGGTCCTAAGGTTGTTTTAAAAGTTCAAATGTTTCAGAATTGACTAAGAGACCAAAATAAACCAGCTTTATGCATTTTGTTTGTTATTTGTGAATATTGTGCATCTAACATAATACATAATCTGCACGTTTAATAAACTCCAGCTGGTTCAAAATCGCATGGGATTAATCGTGCAGCCCTATTGGGGACACTTAATTTCCAGTGATATCGTCGACTTGATTGCACAAATACTATTAGAACTGAACTGAGCTGGATGATGACATCACTGAATTAAATAATGAAATACCTTTAACTGAAAATTGAGTGTTTACTTTTGTCCTTCTGCACTACCGACACACTATTTTCCTATTTGATACTGTAAAGCTGATTTGACACAATCTGTATTGTTAAAAGCACTATATAAATAAAGGTGACTTCACTTGAGTTAATTTGGTAAATGTGATATCATAATTTATCACAAATTTATGGAAATTACCACCACAAAATCAGTCATTTTGATCGCAAAAATCACACAAAAAAATCGTGAAATCCTGGAGGGACTGACTAGCGCTGTTTGTCTGATTCAGTTCATAAAGAGTGATGTGCGTGGTATTTACATGCGTGTTTAGCGCCATTATCGTGTTATATTTAATATTAGAGAAGATGTATACTGAGGTGAATGTTGATGTTTACGCACTTCTAGCACTCCTCATAACTTCAGAGATTCCTTCACAGCTACACACACTTCTGCTTTACACAACATCTGAAATAAACACTAAGAGCTCGCCTGCTAATACCAAACTCTGCTGCTTCGTACAGAAGCGAACTGAAATCGAGCGGACAAGTAAAGTAAAGATGCTTTATTTATGATGAAGTGTATGTGTAATGTTTCAGTAAAGAAAGAGTTTTGTAACAAACTGATTTTCATTCTGTTTTCAGGAGGAACAGGAAAAGCAGCAACACAGATCCTCTTCTGATTCCTGATCTACACACTCTCCTGTAAGACTGTAACACTGCTGACTTCAGTTCTTTGTTCAAAACTGGGGACTTTATCTGTCTTTGTACACTCCGCTGTGATGTGACCCTGTTCCTCACACACACACACACACACACACACGTGTTACTCTACACTGCGCAATACTCTGCATTTGAACAGATAATAAACATGCACGATATTGTTATCATGGGCACTTCAAAATACTGTGAATAGTTATTTATTACAAATTATTCAGAATTCTGAATGCATTTTAAGAATACGTTTCCCATCAACTGGTCTCAATGCTGAACTCTATCTAAATAAGAAGTCTTCTGCATTTACATTGTTTACACTTTACACGTTAAGTGCTGTCTTGACCAATTAGACATTTTACCTTATTATCAACTTTCTTGCTCTTTCAGAGTGTAATTGACTTCTGTAACAAGGATATGATACATTTTTACCAAGAATTGACTAATTTCAGCATCTTAGGCTTGAATTATCAATCACACAGATAACAGACACAAATATAAACCTATAAACTATTCAAGAGTTATTCAACACGACGTAAACAATGAGTGATTAGAACATGATAGTCACATGCGTGAGACACAGACATGATATGGAGATATGCAGTGGAGTGGTGTTTGGTTGTAAGTCCTCTTAGCATGATTTAGGAGGATCTGATGCTCTTTCGATATGTTGAGGTGGTCTCTGTGCTATTCAGTGAGTGCTGAAGGAATTCAGGGATGAGGTCACGAGGTCTCAGAGCCCCTCGTGTTGGAGGGGCTTTCTTAGTGTTATTGTTCAAAGCTGTGAGGAGTTCGTCAGTTAGACTTGATTCAGGATCCACTCTTGGTCACACTGTAAAAAAATAACAACAACAAAAAACATAAACCGTTAAAGATAATTTTTTAAAAAGCGGTCAATGACTGGCAGAAGCAGCTGCAAATAAAGTGCTTTTGCTTTCACATAGAAACTCACAGCGTCCCCTCATGGCAGCAACAACACTACTGCGATACTTGAAACCACGCCAAAGCCACTAGAAGGCACACCTGCAACCTTTAGATGAGAAAGCGTAACGGCTAAAGCTAACGCTTCCGGTCTGGCAGTACGTGGGAAAGGAGACCAGAGGCTGTTTATTTTGAATGGATGTCAATGGAGGAGAGGCTTCACTACGCTGAATAAACAGCTTTCATCATTTAATGAATCGACAGCCTATCTGCTAATCTACAACATGTTTTACACTAAACAATACTTTTGGATTGAACTATTTTTAGAGTTTACACCAAAAAAATGCTGTTTTATAAGAGAAGTCACTAACTTTTTGCGACAGATGGGACTCAGTTTACGGCACTTCTCATTCATTCCTATGGGATCCGTAAACGAGTGATTGAGTGTCACACAACTCTGACTGAAGTTCAGTGACGTCAAGGCTGTGATGTGATTGGTTATTAAGACACATGATCCGAGTTAACCGTTACACTGTATTATTTATAGTAAATAATACAGACCCTCTCATCTCCCGATAGTAACACAATCTCTGACTATACATTTGGATGGTGTTATGCAAATATTCCCACAAAGTGATGTAAATATGTGAGAGAGAGTTTGATCAGGGCGTTTTCAGCAACTTCCAGTCAGCCTTCCCTTTTAGACAGAAAAACGTCCTTTTGTGGATTTGTTGTTTGAGTTACTTTGCAGATCTTATACTTGCACAAATAGCTAAACTGTACAACTTTGCTGTAAAAAATGGACAAATTCTAACAGTAACAAACAGTTTTCCATTAAATGATAGAAAATGGTGCATTCTGGGTAATATTAGTTGTTTTCGAGTAGGTGGCTGTATTATCAGTGTTCAGAGTCGACACTCAGAGACTGTGTCCCAAATCACACCCTTCACCCTCGTTCACTATTCCCTCACTCATTCTTCAGAAGCGGCACAAAACAGAAAAATACAACCTTGTACTCAAATCAAACTACATTCTTGTGTCTTACGTGGACTACTGAGCTTTGCTTTGATTCAAACTCACAACTTTTCTTTATCAAAATGTGCTTTTTACCTTGTCATCACTTATTCTGCAATCAAGATGTTTTTAACATTTCAAAACACATTCTCATGTTAGCAGACAGATTACACTTTCACATGTGACCAACAATTCCTCAACATATATAAAATATCAATCAAATATTATCACAATATTCATCTGATGGAGGTGACATAGACCTGAAGATAACTTTTAAAAACAGTTAAATGAACAAATGAAGCAACCATTTTGTTTTCTCAGTTGATGCTAGATGCTAATGGAACTGCTTCAGGAGAATAAAATGATCTAAATATTTCAAATAATTTCCTCAGAAACTGGAGGATGGTGTTGACATATCATGGTTGTGACTCAGGAAATATTAACATTAGGATTTAAAATATTCTAAACCTATAAATCTGACCAGAGTCTGTCTGACAGTGATGTACTCTGCAGAGGAGGACTGTGGCGAGGGGTCCTTTAGAGCCACAGCTGCCCCTGATATTCCCTGATTTTATTACATCTTAATCAGTGTCTGACGGTGCTGACTAAAAGTGGGGACACGGCTTTGAAACCTTATGAAACACGCATGTGTCACTGAAAAACAACCTTGCTTTGATATGAGATCTTAAGTGTTGCTTTTGATAAAACAAGCTGTTTTTCATCATTAAAAACATTTTTATCCATTTTATAGCATATGAATGATTGAACCCTTCTCTGTGGACACACTGTTTTAGATTCTAGTAGTGAGAAGACAATAAGTGTCATATTAATGATCAAATTAAATTGAAGGGATAATTGTGTTAAATACATTCTGTTATTAATCCTTCACAACATTTACAATTGAAAATATTTCCAGTTTTAAAGCTAATAGCAGTTAGAATTGCTGGACATGTTTTGTCCCGTGTCTGAAGAATCAGTGTCCTACATGAGTTTACTGATATAGTCCCCCTGACAGAGAGAATGAACACACGATGAATTCAGACGCTGACGAACAGCTGTTAACAAGCAGATTCACTGAAGAACAGAGAAACAACACAAACATTACTACAGCTGTGAACATGTTCAATTAGCAGGCGTTTAGTGAGAAGTTCTCCTGTTCATTTGATTATTTTATCATTATTTTACATGATTCTTGGTGAACAAAACCCAGTATTTGTTTCTTTAAATATAGTGAATAATACATCCACACAGAGACATTTAATAACTCATATTTTATAACTGCTGCTATATTTTATTTACTTGTTTATTTTCAAATAGTTGCTTATTTATTTCTGGAAAGTGTCTGGTGACATTAGAGCGATTAAAACCTTCTTCTTCCAGTCCAGCAGCAGCGAGTCGGTGAAGGACGATGGCATCTGGTGAGCAGGATTGTGACCCGGGAGAAGAAAAGCTGAAACAAGGTAGTGAAGAACAGAATATCATTAATGTTGAAGTTGTCATTTAGGAAATGTAATGAATCTCTCTGTATTCCAGCTCAGACGAGCAGCAGTCCTCACACTGGAGTCAGTGTTGATGTGAAAGCTCAGATGGGAGCAGCTGTAAATGCTCCTGTACTCACTAGAAACACCTTCACAGCTCCAGTGACCATCAGCTACAGCACTGCAGGACACGGTACTGTCACTTTAACTGTGCTCACTGAGACACACTGCTTACTAGCAGCCAGTGTAATAATGCTGAGTGATCGTGAACCCTGTTCCTGTTAAAGTTCATGTAAGAATTAGATTTCTCTTCCTCATCAGTTCAGTAATGATGTCCTAAATCTTCAATCTTTATTGAGCCATTTACACATTTTATATATTGCATAGAAAGTTCTCATTAACACAGTTGGAAATAACAAATATGAAATAACCTTGAACAAAGAAAAAAAAAACAATGACGCAGCAGGTAGGAGTAAAAGGACAATAAATGTATATCACTTGAAAAATAACTTCACTTGAAAAATACACAGGAGCCTATGTGAGATTTCTTCACTCACATATGTTCTCTATGGTGACTGAACATAAGGGAAGTGAATGGTGACTCATAATACACTCAGGAGGAGAATAACAGGGAGGTCTGTGAGAGACCTCTGAATCTCACAGTTCATTTATGGTCATATTGTTCTTACGCAGACATACTTTACGCTATTTTCTTTCATGTATCTGTATATTTTGTCACACATTTTTTACTTCTGTCCTTTTTCTCTCTCTTCACAGAGCCACAAAAAATCTCAGAGATGGCAGAGAAACACACCGAAAAACAAGGTGCAGTCTTATCAGTCGTATTCAAAACAGTTTTTTTCCCCCCCATAATTGTCACTGTATAAACCACAGTTCGTGTAAGATTATAAATGACAATGAATAAAAACACCTCCATGCAGTGGCATTGTTCATAATGTTGGACAGATCAGGGTTGGGAGCATTATTAATATTAGAACAGAGATGAAATGTGAGAGGTGATGTACTGTATCACCAGATCTAACTAGACTGACCTCCTTAACAGCCAAACACTTCAGCCATCCACCGTATGTGACCAGCAATGACCACACCAGTATACCTTATACACACAGAAACAGTGCATTCACTGCCAGCTGTTCCTGAAGCCCTGTCTGTACTGAGTTTACAAATTACACATTGAAAACAGTTAAATATTCCTGGATGACTTGATCTGAATGCTTAAATCCATGAGAGACATGACAAGTTTAGTGAATTAATTAAATCGAAAACCTCAAAACTGTACAACCAAAGTCCCTTTAACCCTTTAGGCGCCAGGGTTTTTTTGAAAAAATGCTGGATTTTGTCATCAAGATTTCAAAAGCTTGTAGCTTGAAAGGGTTTAAAGATAGAGATCTACTGTAAATTAGAAAAATGTTGGGCATGACCTAAAGTTTATGTGGGGTGTAAATATACTCATCTAATTTGCATGTTATGATGTCATCAGGGGGCGGTCCTCTTGAATTTCATAATATTCAGGAAATAGTAGATATTGAATTGATATTTGAACTTATTTGCATGTTTTTTTTTTTTTTTTTGTCTTTTTATCCTCATTCCACATGATTAGGAAAAGAGGAAACCAACAATAAAACAGGAGAAAGTACTAAATTATTACTATATTACTATACTATGTGTAAAACGCATGCGAACAGTAGCCTACTTTTTGATCAGTTCATCAGTAATATTCAGGAAATAATAGATATTGAATGGATGTTTGAACTTATTTGCATGTTTTTTTTTTTTTGTCTTTTTATCCTCATTCCAAATGATCATGAAAAGAGGAAATCAACAGTAAAACAGGAGAAAGTAGTAAATTATTACTATATTACTGTGCCATAGTAAAATACATGTACCTATTTTTTTTATCAGTTGACCAGCTATCTGCCCAATCAGGTATCTAGGTGACAGTTTATAGTTCTTGAGAGTATGGTACCTCTCATTGCATAGCACAGTGCACAGACCTGCCCCTCACTGACTGCACCTGTACTGTCTGCCGGCGGCCCTTTGAGTGCGCGCGATCAGAAAAAAGACGCAATCTGGCCGACCATCAGCAACGCGATGCCTCTCCTATGGACACTAAGACCACGTCCACCCCTGCCACCCTCATCCCCGTTGGGCAAGGCTCGAAATTATCACTTGATGGTGCTTTGTGAACACTCTCGCCATTTACGGCGGCGCCATTGCGCATGTGAAGATGTACCAGGAGATGCGCGATCATTAGATGGCCGATCGTCATTTCCAAAGGCAAATATTCCCCTTCAGAGTCAGAATAGGCGAATATCATTTGCAACACGTCCTCACAGTACAACTTTTTATTAGCCATTTGGCGATTTTCTCTCACAAATCTCACAATTTACTCAGACGCTAAGAACTGAACTGCTTCCGCATCAATGACACGATAGCTCACTTGCTCTGCTATTTCCTCGAACAATTTTGGTCTAGAATCAAGTACTACATGTCTGCAATCTAGTGGTAGGGAATACAAATGAGATACTACACCATATTAGGAACTACAGTCTGTTTAATGAAGTATGACGTCTTGTCGCAATTTGGGACTTTGGCGCTTAGAGGGTTAAGTCAAGTCATTTCACTCGACGGCCTTCTTTGAAACGCCTCTCAAGCAGCTATTTCAGTCATGCAGGTGCAGCTCCTGTCTCTCTGAACGGGGAAACATTTTCTCCAAAGCCGTTCACCAAGCTGGCGATTACATTTGAAATCAACAATGAAATCTGACAATTGTCTCATAAGATTTTTTTCTTATGCTCAGATAGTGTTAAAAAAGCTTATTTCTCAGGCTAGACCAGTCATTGAGCAGCACAGTCCTAAGAGCGTCTCAGGATGCTGACTGTTTCTATAGCAACCAGAGCTTCTTAGTGCAGCTGCAGTGACGCGATGACTTTACCAATTAACAACCGGCTCTTTTATTCAGAAGCGGGACTATTCCACCATATTGTGCACTGCACTTCTCCCATTCAAGTATTATATGTGCACCATCTTTGTAATATTTAAAATCTGTGGTGTTACTTTTAAAATTGATTTAATTACAATATGTTTAATTAATTCTGAAGAGATCATGCTGATGAAGCTTGGTCATGTGTCTTTAAAAATGAAATCTGTTTTGCTTTAACCCTATGTTTTATTAACTGAATCATCTTTTAAAACAGCAGATTTGATTCTGAAAGAATTCTTGGAAACTCACAAATCCAACATGAAGAAGAAAGCAGAACGTATTTTTGAGGGCACAGAAGACAATGAAGCACATCTCCAGGCTGTTTACACAGAGCTCTTCATCACAGAGGGAGATATGAAGGAGGTTCATCAGGAACATGAGATTCTGAAGATTGATGATGCTTTCAAGAAGAACAAAAAAACACAGGAAAAACCAATCAAATGTAATGATATATTTACATTATTAAGGAAAAACAATGAGAAGAAGATTGTGCTGACCAAGGGAGTCGCTGGCATTGGAAAGACTGTCTCTGTGCACAAGTTCATCCTGGACTGGGCAGAAGGAAAAGCCAATCAGGATATACACTGTGTGTTCCTGTTTCCATTCAGAGAGATTAACTGCATTAAAGACAGAGAGTTCAATCTCCATGAGTTTCTGCGGAAATTTTATCCTCAATTGAAGAACATGGAAAAATCAAAGTTATATGAGGAATGCAGACTAGTGTTTATATTTGATGGACTTGATGAGAGTTGCCTGCCTTTGGAATTTGAAAGCGGAATAGTGAACGATGTTGAGGAAAAATCATCTGTAGATGTGCTGTTCAGAAATCTGGTCAAAGGGAGTCTGCTTCCATCATTTCTGGTCTGGGTGACATCACGACAAGCAGCAGCCAATCAGATCCCTCCTCGGTATGTGGGTTTGTTCACTGAGGTGCGAGGATTCACTGACCAACAGAAGGAGAAGTACTTCAGAAAGAGAATCATAGATAAGACTCTGGCCTCCAGAATCATCAAACACATTATGACGTCTCGTAGTCTCTACATCATGTGCCACATCCCTGTGTTCTGCTGGATCACAGCAACAGTACTTCAGAATATTCTCATCAAGAACAGTGAAGAGAACATCAGCACAACACTCACTGAAATGTACATCCACTTCCTACTGATACAGATGAACATTAAGAACCAGAAATATGACAAAAAGACAGAAAGAGAATCTACAAAGAACTTAGATTCAAACAGAGAAATGATTTCAAAGTTAGCCAAGCTAGCGTTTGAACAGCTGAAGCAGGAAAACATTGTGTTCTATGAGGAAGATCTGAAAGCGTGTGATATTGATGTGAGTAAAGACACTGAGTTCACAGGAATGATTGCTGAGATCTTTAAGAAGGAAAATGTATTTCATTACAAGAAGGTTTTTAGCTTTGTGCATCTGAGTGTTCAAGAGTTCCTCGCTGCAGTGCATGTGTTCCTCTGTTACCTGAACAAGAACAAGGAGGAGCTTCAGTTTTTCTTTGGGCCAGAAGAAAATATCACATTGCAGAAGCTACTGCAGAAGGCTGTTGGTAAAGCCATGGAGAGTCAGAAAGGACATCTGGACCTGTTCCTGCGGTTTCTGATGGGCGTTACACTGGAATCCAGTCAAAACCTGCTCAAAGGCCTGATCACACGCACTGAAGACACCACAGAGAGCATCAGAAAACAACTGAACACATTAAAGAAGTACAAGATGAGGATATCTCAGATGAAGATTTAGTCAACCTATTCTACTGCTTACTTGAGCTCAAGGATCATTCATTATATGAGGAACTCCAGAGATACCTCATTTCAGATGAACATCCAGGAAGAAAACTCTCATCTTCAATGTGCACTCTGCTGATCACAGTACTGCTGATGTCAGAGAGGGTTCTGGATGAGTTCAACCCAAAGAGGTTCACTTCAGAACAATCAGGCTTTACAAGACTGGTTCCAGCTGTGAGATGCTGCAGAAAAGCCTTGTGAGTAATTTCACTGACTGCTGTTTGATCAAATATTTTATTCTACATCACTAAACAATTAATTGTCAAAATATGTATAATAATGTAAAATGTCTTGTTGTCCTGATTATGAAGGGTACAATAAGTTATTGCAGAAACACTGAACATCAGAGATTAATCAGAATAAACCTTCTGTTTTGGCAGATTTGACGGCTGTGGTCTTGATGGAACTTGCTGTAAAACTGTATCTTCAGCTCTCCAATCATCAAACTCTCATCTGACAGAGCTGAACCTGGGTAGCAATCACCTGCAGGTTTCAGTGAAGCTGCTGTATGATGGTCTGAAGAGTTCACACTGTCAGCTGAACACACTGAGGTTTGACATTCACTGAATCACTAGGTTACAATATGTGGATGAATTGGTTCATGATGATAACATGAAGCGCTGTGACCAGATCACTGAGTCAGTGAGTTGAACTGGATCAAATTATTCATGAATCAGTTTAATTTCCTGCAAACTTAACACTCAGGAGTTGATCCTGAGGGATTTTTTGGACCTTGGAGATTTTATGACATGCCCTGACATTTGTGCTTATTTCTGTTACTAATACCATTTTAATGTATTTTTAATGTCTACCATTTTAATGTTTATGTGGTACTTAGGACAAACATGCAGTCGAGATTATAAACCTGATAAACACATTAATATGGCTGTTTTTTTTTTGTTGTTCTCTTCGCAGGCTGTATGGCTGTAATCTCACTGCTCAGTCTTGTGAGAGTTTGTCATCAGCTCTACAATCCTCAAACTCCCATCTGAGAGAGCTGGACCTGAGTAACAATGACCTGCAGGATTCAGGAGTGAAGCTGCTTTCTGATGGACTGAAGAGTCCAAGCTGTCAGCTGGAGATCCTGAGGTTTGGGTTCAAACACTTTCATTGATCTCCCCTTTAAATTAATCATTAAAAATCACATTGCTAAGATTTATTCTGTGTGCAATTACTGTTTTTCTCGTTCAGGTTTTCCATATGTAATCTCACTTCTCAGTCTTGTGAGAGTTTGTCATCAGCTCTACAATCCTCAAACTCCCGTCTGAGAGAGCTGGACCTGAGTAGCAATGATCTGCAGGATTCAGGGGTGAAGCTGCTTTCTGATGGACTGAAGAGTCCAAGCTGTCAGCTGGAGATCCTGAGGTAAATTGTTTTCCATAAAATGATTAACAATATGCTACCACATTTAGTTTGAGAGTGAAGCATGACACTGTATTCATTAACCTGTTAATCCGCACCAGGACGCCAGCGCACTGAATGCTCTCTGTTTGGGAGAGTTATGGTTTTGTAGCACGCAGTGTTACAAACAGAATGAGACCATCCAAAAACTAAAACGGACACCGCCGCCTCGGGAACCTTGTGTGCGGACACCGCCACCTCGGGAACCTTGTGTGCGGACACCGCCACCTCGGGAACCTTGTGTGCGGACACCGCCACCTCGGGAACCTTGTGTGCGGACACCGCCACCTCGGGAACCTTGTGCGGACACCGCCGCCTCGGGAACCCTGTGTTCGGACACCGCCACCTCGGGAACCTTGTGTGCGGACACCGCCGCCTCGGGAGGACCGTGGCGGACACCGCCACCTCGGGAACCTTGTGCGGACACCGCCGCCTCGGGAGGACCGTGGCGGACACCGCCACCTCGGGAACCTTGTGTGCGGACACCGCCACCTCGGGAACCTTGTGTGCGGACACCGCCACCTCGGGAACCTTGTGTGCGGACACCGCCGCCTCGAGAGGAACGTTGTGTGCGGACACCGCCACCTCGGGAACCTTGTGCGGACACCGCCGCCTCGAGAGGAACGTTGTGTGCGGACACCGCCACCTCGGGAACCTTGTGCGGACACCGCCACCTCGGGAACCTTGTGCGGACACCGCCGCCTCGGGAACCCTGTGTTCGGACACCGCCACCTCGGGAACCTTGTGTGCGGACACCGCCACCTCGGGAACCTTGTGTGCGGACACCGCCGCCTCGGGAGGACCGTGGCGGACACCGCCGCCTCGGGAGGACCGTGGCGGACACCGCCACCTCGGGAACCTTGTGTGCGGACACCGCCGCCTCGGGAACCTTGTGCGGACACCGCCGCCTCGAGAGGAACGTTGTGTGCGGACACCGCCACCTCGGGAACCTTGTGCGGACACCGCCGCCTCGAGAGGAACGTTGTGTGCGGACACCGCCGCCTCGAGAGGAACGTTGTGTGCGGACACCGCCACCTCGGGAACCTTGTGCGGACACCGCCGCCTCGGGAGGACCGTGGCGGACACCGCCGCCTCGGGAACCTTGTGCGGACACCGCCGCCTCGGGAGGACCGTGGCGGACACCGCCACCTCGGGAACCTTGTGCGGACACCGCCACCTCGGGAACCTTGTGCGGACACCGCCACCTCGGGAACCTTGTGTGCGGACACCGCCACCTCGGGAACCTTGTGCGGACACCGCCGCCTCGGGAACCTTGTGCGGACACCGCCGCCTCGGGAACCTTGTGCGGACACCGCCGCCTCGAGAGGAACGTTGTGTGCGGACACCGCCACCTCGGGAACCTTGTGTGCGGACACCGCCACCTCGGGAACCTTGTGTGCGGACACCGCCGCCTCGGGAGGACCGTGGCGGACACCGCCGCCTCGGGAGGACCGTGGCGGACACCGCCGCCTCGAGAGGAACGTTGTGTGCGGACACCGCCGCCTCGAGAGGAACGTTGTGTGCGGACACCGCCGCCTCGGGAGGACCGTGGCGGACACCGCCGCCTCGAGAGGAACGTTGTGTGCGGACACCGCCACCTCGGGAACCTTGTGCGGACACCGCCGCCTCGGGAGGACCGTGGCGGACACCGCCGCCTCGGGAGGACCGTGGCGGACACCGCCGCCTCGGGAGGACCGTGGCGGACACCGCTGCCTCGGGAACCTTGTGCGGACACCGCCACCTCGGGAACCTTGTGAGCGGGAACCGCCGCCTCGGAGGAACTGTGGCGGGCACCGCCGCCGACTATCGTGAGCGGGCACCGCCGCCTCGAGAGGAACGTTGTGTGCGGACACCGCTGCCTCGGGAACCTTGTGCGGACACCGCCACCTCGGGAACCTTGTGCGGACACCGCCGCCTGGAGGAACTGTGAGCGGGCACCGCCGCCTCGGGAGGACCGTGGCGGACACCGCCACCTCGGGAACCTTGTGTGCGGACACCGCCGCCTGGAGGAACTGTGAGCGGGCACCGCCGCCTCGGGAGGACCGTGGCGGACACCGCCACCTCGGGAACCTTGTGCGGACACCGCCACCTCGGGAACCTTGTGTGCGGACACCGCTGCCTCGGGAACCTTGTGAGCGGGAACCGCCGCCTCGGGAACCTTGTGCGGACACCGCTGCCTCGGGAACCTTGTGAGCGGGAACCGCCGCCTCGGGAGGATCATGAGCGGGCGCCGCCGCCTCGAGAGGAACGTGAGCGAACACCGCCGCCTCGGGAACCTTGTGAGCGGGCACCGCCGCCTCGGGAACTTTGTGAGCGGACACCGCCGCCTCGAGAGGAACGTTGTGTGCGGACACCGCCGCCTCGGGAGGACCGTGAGCGGACACCGCCACCTCGGGAACCTTGTGTGCGGACACCGCCTCGGGAACCCTGTGTTCGGACACCGCCACCTCGGGAACCTTGTGCGGACACCGCCACCTCGGGAACCTTGTGTGCGGGCACCGCCGCCGGGGATCCTGTGAGGATCGTGAGCGGCCACCGCCGCCTCGGGAACTTTGTGAGCGGACACCGCCGCCTCAAGAACCTTGTGTGCGGACACCGCCGCCTCGGGAGGACCGCGAGCGGACACCGCCGCCTCGGGAACCTTGTGTGCGGACACCGCCGCCTCGGGAACCCTGTGTGCGGACACCGCCGCCTCGGGAACCTTGTGTGCGGGCACCGCCGCTTCGGGGCGATCGTGAGCGGGAACCGCCGCCTCGGAGGAACTGTGAGCGGGCACCGCCGCTTCGGGAGCTTTGTGTGCGGGCACCGCCGCTTCGGGACTATCGTGAGCGGGCACCGCCGTTTCGGGACGATCGTGAACGGCTACCGCCGTTTCGGGACGATCGTGAACGGCTACCGCCGCCTCAGGAACCCTGTGTGCGGACACCGCTGCCTCGGGAACCTTGTGAGCGGGAACCGCCGCCTCGGAGGAACTGTGAGCGGGCACCGCCGGCTCGAGAGGTTCGTGAGCGGGCACCGCCACCTCGAGAGGTTCGTGGCGGGCACCGCCGCCTCGGAGGAACTGTGAGCGGCACCGCCGCCGGGAGCTTTGTGCGGGCACCGCCGCCGACTATCGTGAGCGGGCACCGCCGCCGGGAGCTTTGTGCGGGCACCGCCTCGAGAGGATCGTGAGCGGGAGCCTTGTGAGTGGGTGCCGCCGCTCCCTCACCGACATCAGCGGAGGATCCTCCATGCTGCGTCTCAGCCCGGAGCGCCCAAAGAAAGACCCCGAGACACTGGAAGTGGCTGGCACGATCCGAGGAGGTTCTGGAGCAACAGCCCAGACTGGGAGGGGGGCACCCTCCCGCAGCTCCACCTCCTTCAAATAGATGACGTGGTCGACCATCTCCCAATAGAACCACGTATCTATTTCCCCCAGTTCCTCCCGGTTGACAGGCTCATCCAGGCCCGCTAAAAACAGCTGGATGAGGGTGCTCCCTCTAATTCCCAGCTCCTGGCCTACCTCGAAGAGGTCTTCGGCGTACCACCCAAAAGGGCGATTGTCTTGTGGGCAAGGATGCGGCCCACTGGCTGGGGCCTGGTTCCTCTGTCGACCAGGAGCTGGGTACAAGAAGATTCCCATTGCCGCTGAGTCTTCAAATGGCTCGTTTGTACTGTCACGGGTTGGGAGGAACGAAGACTCAATCGCTGGCAAAAGGAATCTTCTTTATTAACAAATTACAAAGTAAACAAAAACACAACTGAAACCATCCCGAAGGGGAAAAAGCCAGAATAAACACAACCACTGCAAACAAGACATACACAAGGCACAGGGCAGACATAAGTCACAGGCATACCTGGCACAAAAGTGAGACAAACGAGCCCAGAACAGAAAACACAGGGAGCTTAAGTAGGGACGGCAATCAGGAACACAGCTGGGGCAAATTAAACAATAATGAGGTGAGTGGAGTTTGGGGAATTGAATCCGGGAGACAGTGACCTCTGGTGGTGAGAGGGAGCATCGTGGACCCGGATTCATGACAATTTTCAGCTGTGAGTCCCCATATGGTTAACATACGAGAAAATCGCGTCTCAGAGTGACTTTACTTTTTCTGATTACTTTACTTTTGTGACTGAAACTACATAAAATAGCAGCACAAATGACTGTGTGTTAGTGCTGTCTGACAGCCAAACTAATGTAATGTGTACTGTTGCTGTGTGTGTCTGTAGGTTAGCTGGCTGTATGGTGACAGAGGAAGGCTGTGGTTATCTGTCTTCAGCTCTGAGTTCAAAACCCTCACACCTGAGAGAGCTGGATCTGAGCTACAATCACCCAGGAGATTCAGGAGTCAAGCTGCTCTCTGAAAAACTCAAGAATCTGGACAAACTCAAGTATGTTGAGCAGCAAGTTATTAGGTTTTATTATTTGATTTTGAACTACTCTGTGTCTCTATGTAGATAGAAGTCTGGGGGTTTCTAGAGGACACAATAATATAACCATTACTGTGGGAAGTAGGGGTGCGGTGTGTAGCCCAAGAAAAAATGGGGGTGCTGGGTGTGCGGTGTTAAAAATAAATAAACGAAAATTTTGTAACAAAAAAATAAATAAAACTTATTTTATTAATTTGTATTTTCATTAAAATTCATAGAAAAAAAGTAGCCTAAGCCTACAATGACAATAAATAACAGTAAAACATGAAGTTGAATCAAATTGATTGTGAAAGTCGTTTCAACTTAAACTGACTTAGGAAGTCATTTGTTGCCATGATGTTTTGATCGTATTATTACCTGTAACATGTCTGTGCTGTACCCAAATCAAGAATTAATGACCATTTCTACAGCCATTACAAAGATACAGCAGAGAAAGTTCGAGAGCGTCTGTTTACCTCAGTAGCAACCAATCTGCAGCGCTTATTTTGATCTTTAACGTTAGATCTTTCCTATTCTTCGAACAAAATTAATTCTCAAGGTTGATTCAGTATTACTCCTTAATGAAAAAAAAAATCCCACACACAACATCAGCAACAAGGTAGCTTATATTAAACATAAAACTTTTATTAACGGAACGAATAAGACATACCCGCGTTGTAACAAATAAATAAAAGCTTTTTGGATTTTCCCCTTCAAACGAATGCTTAGTTTGTGGCTTATAATTATTAATAATAATAATAAAAAAAGGCTATACAATAAAACAGTATGATGACAAATTCACTAATATTAATCTTTGAACTTTTATTAACAATGTTAATATATTTGTATATATTTACCATCTCGCTCAGCTGTCATTGCTATTTATTAGAAATATACATTATTTATAATAAACTTTCTGGAATATATAAATCGTTGAAGTAAATAGCCAAATATAGAAAAGACATTCACACCCATGCGTTCACAAATACATGTCCACTTGCTTATTAACTTCTTAACGCCATTCCAGCATCTATGACTATATTCATGGCGAGAATCAGTTAATCCATACATAAGTCTATTATACATACATGTGAGGGGTCCATTTAGAATCTTCAATTCTCCTAACCTGTATGTCTTTGGGCGGTGGTGGAAACCACAGCACCAGCGTAAACCCACGCAGACACAGGAGAACATGCAAACTCCACACAGAAAGCTTGAACCGTAGTCCTTCTTGCTGTGAGACAACAGCGCTAACCACCGAGCCACTGTTCTGCCCATCAAATATATGTCCAAACCAATATAACTCCATGTTACAATTTAAAAGCGATAGTTTTCTCAAGAATGACACTTTTCATAATATACACTGTTGTATTTTGTACCGGAATGTGAGTTTTATCTTCAGTGCAGGGGCGTAGATTACGTGGGGAACCCCCACTTTTAATAACACGTAAATTCGTCCCCCGCACTTTTTCGGGCAAGTGTGTTCGCATAGAGGTTTTCAAGAGCCGGGGTGAATAAATATAGATTTAAATTAAAAGAGACAGGATAGTCTATGCATGATCTGATGTTTTATTTTATTTTATTTTATACCCAGAATAAGGTGAGATAAACACTCCATGCAGTGTGTGTTTCATTCATACTGAAGCCAGAGGGTCGCTCTCGCACAGAAAGTCGCACCACGATATTCCTAATATGGACAAAAGCGTCCAGCTATCGCTGTATGAAAACAGTTGTTTTCACAGAAAAACAGAAATGTTTGAAACATGAAGACAATAAACATATGATTGAGACAATATATGGTTTATATGTAATAAATAAAGTATATGAACAATGCAGTGCTAATTGACATATCATTGATTATAGTATAGAAACTATTCTGCCTAATGTGATTAAAAAAAAAAGTGTTTGTAGTATATAAACAAATCATTATTATTGGCTATTGTCCAGCTGTTTTCTGATTTCTAAGCCAATTAAAAACTAGAAATTAGAGAACAATTAAAGTTGCCTATACACTACAGTCAAAAGATTTAGAACAGTAAGATTGTTAATGATTTTTAAAGAAGTCTCTTCTCTTCACCAAACCTGCATTTATTTGATCCAAAGTACAGTAAAACAGTAAAATTTTGAAATAGTTTTACTAGGCTATTTAAAAGAACTGTTTTCTATTTGAATATATTTTAAAATGTAATTTATTGTGATTTCAAAGCTAAATTTTTATCAACACTACTCTAATCACACAATCCTTCAGAAATCATTCTGATATTTCTGATTTGCTGCTCAAAAAACATTTATTATTATTATGATGTTGAAAACAGAGTAGAATTTTTTCAGGTTACTTTGATGAATAGAATGTTCAGAAGAACAGCATTTATCTGAAATAGAAATGTTTTGTAACATTATAAATGTCTTTATCATCACTTTTGATAAATTTTGCTAAATAAAAGTATTAATTTCTATAATTTATTTTCCATAAAAATAAAATTATACTGACTCTAAGTTTTTGAATGGTAAAGTTTATAATGTTACAAAAGCTTTTTATTTCACGTAAATGCTGATTTAGCCGAACTTCAAACAAAAACAAAGTGGTATTTACTATAAAACCATGCATAAATCAATAAGAATAAAAAGATATATATAAAATAAACTATTTACACAATAAATCCAATTAACAAACCAAAACAAATAAATAAACCCAAGGAAAAGGAGCATAAGCGGTGCCAAGGGAAAGAAAATAACAAAACCCAACTACCTTACAATGAAACCTCTAAACTAGCTAAAAATAAAAAAATAAAGAAAAGATCTTCAGCGTTTACACGTCATAACTAAACTGCTCTAACTAACAAACAAAACTTACAAGTGTGGCTCGCTTCTAACCTGGTATTTCTCTACAGTAGTGTTTCTTCGTGATGCACTATGTAGGTCACATGACATCTTCTTCGTCCTCTCGCGATCAGAAATCATAGAACAAATTACAAAATGTGTAATGGCATAGCAAAAGGGATATCGTTAAACACACTGTAACTGTCACCAAGACAACAAACAACCACCAAGGCTAGAAAGACGGAGAAAGACAAAAACAAACAGGCACACGGTCACACCTATTGGGCGGAACAGAACCTTCATAGAGAAGCACTGTTGAAACACAGTACTGTTTACGAGAAGTTTCTGAGAGTGCAGTTAGATACAAGAGAAGTCCCACTGTGAAAGTAATGCAGTTGTTAACCTGGAATATACTGTCATTTCACACTCCCAACTGCTCACAACTGCCATTCCTTTCTCTGTTTTCTGGACAAGAACTGAGTTTATTTAGACACAGAACCATCTATTTATGTCCACAACACAGACGTTTCAGGAGAGAGAGTAAAAGAAGACAGCGATCCGGCACCACAAGAGGCAGTCATCGCTTTAGCTGTTCATTTCACGGTCTGGTTTTATTTGGTTTAATGTGCTTTAGACCCGTCCAGTCTCTGTGAAACCAAACAAGACCAGTGAGAAAATCCTGAGCAGATTGAGTGATTTCTTTTGTCTTGTTATTTGCTGTGAGATTTAGTCGATCCGTGAGAGACAGAGTCTGAAAGTGTGTGAGAGCTGCAACCCTGATGCTATGCTATTCTAACATGTTTAGCGTGTTGCTAACATCTAGAATATTGCTAGTATGTTTAAAGCATGGTTTAACATGTGATTTTATCTTGATTATATTGTTTTCAAAATCATTGGAAGCCAAGATCATAATCAAAAATATAACAATATGACTCTGTGTGTGTCTTATAGTGTGGATCATGGAGGAGAATCCAGAATTACAGCAGGACTACACAAATGTATGTACACACACACGCACACACACTCACAAACACACTACACACACACACACACACACACACACACACATGTTCGTTTTGTGAAAAGTGGGGACATCCCATAGGCGTAATGGTTTTATACTGTACTTACTGTATGTGCTATTGCCCTACACCAACCCTACACCTAAACCTACCCCTTACAGGAGACTGTCTGCTATTTCAACTTTCCCAAAAACCTCACTCTGTGTGATTTATAAGCGTTTTGAAAAGTGGGGACATGGGTCAATGTCCTGAGATGTCACCTTCACCTTGTAATACCTGTCATACCACGTCATTATACACATCTATGTCCTGACTTTTCACAAAACACACACACACACACACACACACACACACACACACACTCTCACTCACACTCACACACACACACACACACACACACACACACACACACACACACACACACACACACACACACACACACTCTCACACTCACACACACACACACACACACACACACACACACTCACACTCACACACACACACACACACACACACACACACTCTCACACTCACACACACAGTTTTTGTGCTTCAGAAGGACTCTGATGTCCAAACCAGTAAAACAGGTGGTTTAAAGGGGTCATGAATTGAGAAATCAATTGTTCCTCGATCTTTTGACACAAGAGGTCACTGTACTTTAAAAAAATGAAGTCAAAACTTTCTCATGAGTCTAAAAACAGCTTATATTGAAGGAAAGCTTCTAAAACAGCTCTCTTTATCTTTAATAAAGTTTCAGACCACGTCAGTAATATCTGGTCATTTGTTTGCTTCATTTTACGGTGGATTTGTTTTAAACAAGACACAGTTTGATGCAGGATTTTCTAGAGAATGAAACTAAAAGATGATGTTGTGTGACTATATTGGATCAGACAGTAATATCACAACACACAAGTGAGAGTAACTGTGTTTATTACTACTGCTTTGTCTGTTATTACAGATCGTTTGATATTTACTGAGTATTTATACGTTTTAATCACAGCAGCGTCCATCTATGAAGGATGTAGTCATGCAGAATTTTACATTATTTACATGAATACTTTGCATGAAACAGCGTAATTTGTCAGTTATACTGCAGAAAAATAATATCTGAACTTGATTTACCACAAACAATGAAATACAAAATGTGTAATACGCATAAATAGCATTAACAACATCTTACTGTAGCATCTTCAGCTAAACACTAAAATAAGAGTGTAAGCTATAACTACTTCACAAATACATAAAGAATAAATAGTAAAACAGGTCATTTTCACATATTTTGTTTATTTGACTGTAAAATTCTAAAAGAATGTGCTATATTCAAGTGCAAGGTGTCATTTTTTTCAGAAAACAAATGGCTTTCAAAAAAAAGTACAGTTTTTGACCATTAATGTTGTGTGGTGAGTTTGTAAACAGAATTTAAATAGACAAAAAAACAAAAAAAAAAACAGGAATATTTTTTCTGTTTTTTATTTAGAAAAAAAAAAGAGAAAAATCTTGATCGAAATAATCCAACACTTCTTACTTCAAAATTCAACTATAATCAGGGGTGCACATAAGTTTTCAGCCTGGTTCTCAGCATGTAGTGTGACCCATAAAATATAACTATAACGTTTTCATTAATAATAGTGATAATAATATTATTGCACTTTATTTCGTTGTTTTTAACTAAAAATAATAATCTAAATAATCAAGTGTGATAATACTATTTTATTTTAAAATAAAAAGGGAGTATTACATACAAATGAAATTATTTTATAGTAAACTTAAAAATAAAATGCTAATATTTTTATTATTGTCATTATTTTAATTTTAGTTTTCATCATTTTCAAACGTAATTTTTTAATTCGTTTTACTCCTTCACCATGTGTTTGTTCATTTTGTTTATTATTTTATGCAATCTCTCCATTCAAATTCTCTCTTCCCGCTCTCCCGGAAACCTGCCGTCATTTGTTGAAATGACCATAATAAGCCATATATTGTCGAAAAGCGCATGTGGTCTGCTGTCAGGAGCAATCTGAATTATTTTGATAGTGTAAACGGTAGAGTTATGGTGAGATACAGCTTGGTCTGATGTGTCGGCGCCGGTGTGAAAGGGTTAATAACAGCTGTCGCAGGCTGCAGTATTCTTGGTGTTTGAGCTGCAGGTTCATTCATCGTCTGACAGTCGTTTGACGATATGATATTTAGGTGCTACACAAGGACAGTCACACTCCTGAAATGACCTGATTGGGATTTTTAGGGTCCAGCTCATTTTACAGCAGAGACCAGTGTGATTTACAGTTACATGACCATAAACATCACACAAACCTGACAATACGCTTCATTAACAAGACTGAGGTGATTAAAGATACTGGATCTTAAACACAACACACGACAGAACTGAACCTGGAACACAGAAGGAGATGTTCAGCAGAAAGTCAGGGTCGGTCTTAACCTCGGACACGACACCATTCACGTTTACACAATGATCATCAGACTCAGACCGGCCCTGATATTCTGCTAAACATCTCCTTCTCTGCTCCACTGAAGACACTCAGTCATACGGGTTTGGAAACATGAGGCTGATGAAACGACCACAGAACTGTTCAGATACTATTCCTTTAACAGTTAAACTTCTGGATTTCTAGAGTCAGATCGTAGTCTGTACTGCTGCCACACATCAGTTTCACACGATGGAAAATAAGAAAACCAGCAAGAAAAGTGATCATCTTAACAATGACAACAAATGAGACACAGGAAGTGACATCACTCACTCCGGCTTTTCCTTTTCCAGCTAATTAGCCTGTTTCACACAACAGCAGCCGAACTTAACGAGGATGTAGCCGTACTCTCCACGTGATTTTCCCCACTATTATTATTATTGTCATTATTAATGTTGTATTTTCTCTCCTTTGCATTAATGTGATGGAGTAAATGTACGTTGTATAATGTGTCCTGGGAAATATATATTAAACATAGATGACTCGGATTCATGGTTTTGTTCCTATTCTATCAGGATTACGTACTTGTGTTGAGTTTAATATGCTTCAAACTGAGAAACATGTGCATCTGGTCATAAATGTTGTCATTCTGAAGTAATTTATCATGATGTGGTGATTTGAGGGAAATGACGGAGTAAACTGAGATAATACGCTCAAATGTACCGGAGATCAAAGACTATTTAAAAAGGGACTTTGCTGGAGACGAGAATAGATCATCCAGCGCTATGTTAAGTGCTTTATCTCACGAGTCAGCGGTCTGAGTGGCCATATCAGTTACAAACAAGTCAAATGATATTTCTTTATAGATTATATAACAACAACTTGTAAAACAGGCAGAACAGAAAAGGTAAGAAGCATTATTTGAGAGAAGGGCGCACTGATATAATAGACGCAGACCTGTAACGGATCGATCTTTACCCTGCGCTGACGTCATTTCAGATTCTGGAGAAAAAGACTAATTCCCTGATTTCTGATGAAATCTCTTGTGGTTTGTGTTGAATATCAGTTTAAACATCCAGTACAGTCCTTACTGTTGCTCGGCAACCGCTGCTGTCACTGTTGCTAGGAGACCAGGTCAATCATTTAGAGAACATTTCAACACTCTTATATAATATTCTCAGAAAAGACTGTTAAAACATACATATAAGATGAGAATATATATCAGAATGTGTTCTGTGACACAGGTTTAGGTTTAGTGCAGGTTATTATATTAAAGATCATGTGTTTGTGTGTCTGATTTAATAACTCATTCATGATTCCTGATTGTGATGTGTTTTCTCTCCATCAGATTCCCATCAGTTCACTCTGGATCTGAACACAGTGAATATACTCCTCCGTCTGTCTGAGAACAACAGAGAGATTACATTCACTAACACAGATCAGCCGTATCCTGATCATCCAGACAGATTTGATGCGTATCGTCAGGTGTTGTGTAGAGAGAGTGTGTGTGGACGCTGTTACTGGGAGATCAAGTGGAGCAGAGATTATGTGTGTGTATCAGTGTCATATAAGAGCATCAGGAGGAAGGGAGGAGGTGTCGAGTGTGTGTTTGGAGGTAATGATCAGTCCTGGAGTCTGTACTGCTCTCCTGACAGTTACTCATTCAGACACAATAACATAGAGACTCGTCTCCCTGTGAAGCCCATCAGCAGCAGAACAGGAGTGTGTGATGATGATTATGATGATGATGATGATGATGATGATATCTATAGAACAGGAATGAATGATGATGAATATGATGATGATGATGATATCTATAGAACAGGAATGAATGATGATGAATATGATGATGATGAGGATATCTATAGAACAGGAGTGAATGATGATGAATATGATGATGATGAGGATATCTATAGAACAGGAGTGAATGATGATGAATATGATGATGATGAGGATATCTATAGAACAGGAGTGAATGATGATGAATATGTTGATGATGATGATATCTATAGAAGAGGAATGAATGATGATGAATATGATGATGATGATGATATCTATAGAACAGGAGTGAATGATGATGAATATGATGATGATGATGAGGATATCTATAGAACAGGAGTGAATGATGATGAATATGTTGATGATGATGATATCTATAGAAGAGGAATGAATGATGATGAATATGATGATGATGATGATATCTATAGAACAGGAGTGAATGATGATGAATATGTTGATGATGATGATGATATCTATAGAAGAGGAATGAATGATGATGAATATGATGATGATGATGATATCTATAGAACAGGAGTGAATGATGATGAATATGATGATGATGATGATGATGATATCTATAGAACAGGAGTGTTTGATGATGATGAGGATGATGATGTCAGTAGAATAGGAGTGTATGTGGATCACGGCGCAGGAACTCTGTCCTTCTACAACGTCTACAGAAACACAATGAGACACATCCACACAGAACAGACCACATTCACTCAGCCGCTCTATCCTGGGTTTGGGGTTAATGATGACTCATCAGTGAAACTGTTGATGAATCAGAAGAGACTGACGAGAGATTCTACCCATAATGCTTTGAGCTGCGTGATGAATCACTAACAGATGTTACAGAGTCTCTTCATCACATTAATATGAACATCAATCAATATTCATGTTATCATTCGTCTAATTTTTCTGGATTGTTTTTGTGCACAAATAATAAACACAACGACAGATCATCTTGAGATCAGGTTGTAATTGATGAATATGTAATATGTAATCTCTATTTCTAGTTTCTCACTGTAAAGATGCTTTGAATAAATAAAGCTGATTATTAAATGCTGCTTTTTATCTTTTACAGGACAATAGTATGTATTATTACAATATAAGATATATCTGTTAATGTGCTGAAATATTTGTAATAATAAGTGCTGGGGGCGTGGCTTGTGGGCGTGGTCAGATCCTCCTTCTTTTGTGTCTCTAGCTGATCACGTGCCTGAAAACATCTTCAGAGGAAGAACATGACAGAATATTTCACTTAAAATATTTTATAATATTTACTAAATATTTACTTTTTTCTTCTGAGTTTGAAAGTGTTTTAATGACAATAGATTCATCAGAAAAATCTGTTTTTATTACTTAAACATGTAAAATGTGTCGAAATATGTAAAAACGTTGCTGATTGATCAATCCTACTGCACTAATAACAATAATAATAAATAAAAATGGGTATTTATAAATAATAATAATAATTTATTTATTGCTAATTATAACAATTAGCCAAAACCATAAAAAGTTATTATAAAATAAAAACTCAGTATTCAATAATAAAAATAGTATTTAAAATAATAATATCCTAAATATTTTATTTATTCATTTATTGTTTGTCAGTATTCAATAATACTAATAATAATAATTATTATTCTTATTATTAACTCCAATAATCCTATTCCACTGTAACAAAACAACAAAAATCTGTATTTATTATTATTATTATAAAGAAAAGAAGAGGAATAATTGTATTATTTAAATCAGAACAATAAAAACACATAAGATAATATTGCAGTAGTTATACTGAAAAATAAAAAGTGAGTAATAGTAAAATGTTTTGTTATTTAAATAATAAAATAAAATAAGAAATAAAACATAATAAAATACAATTATAAAGTACAAGTAAAATAATAATAATAATAATAATAATAACAATAGATTTTATTAATATTTAAATGATAACAAATCAATAAAGAAAGGTACAATTGTAATTATCCTATTATACTATAAAATAAAGTATTTGAAAATAATAATAAAAATATTAATTAATGTATTAATTAATTAATTAATTAATCAAAACAATTAAACATTCATTAAAAATGCATTTGAATAACCCTACTATACAGAAAAATAAAAACTCAGTATTTACACAGTAATAATAATAACAATAATATTAATATTAATTTTATTTTATTGTTTAAAGTATATGAAATTAATAAAGAGTTTATTTTATTTTATTTTATTTTTTTCAAATCTTTAATATGTAATATTTGTTACAATTGCAATCAACCATAAACCTAATCCATAAAAAGTTACTATTGCAATGATCCTACTGTACTGTAAAATAAAAGTGGGTATTTAATAATAATAATAGTAATAATGAGCAAAATATGATTTTAATTTATTATTATTTAAAGTATAAGAAATTCATAAATAAATCTTATAATTGCAATAAACCTATTGTACTGTGAAATAAAATGTAATATTCAATACTAGTAATAACCAAAACATTAATATTATGTTGTAATTATTTAAATTATAATAAATCATTAAAGGAATTTTATGTTTGCAATAATCCTATTGTACTGTAAAATGATTATTATTCAATACTTTGTATTTTAGAGCACAACGGTAAAGTCACAGAACTAATATTTACAGCTGTCTTAATTTCTTTGCTTGTTTTATTTGATCAGAAACGCTACTCTTCTGTTGTGGACAGATTCATAATCGCTTCTCGTTATAAATGTGGGAAGATGTGTTTTCAGGCGCTCGTTATAAGTGACTCAAACTCTGTCTATGTGTGAAATAAGAACGGAAGAATGAGAAATGTGCAATAATCGGTGATGAATAATGAGTTTTCTTCACTCTTTGACTCTGAACAGAGAAGCTACAGAAGACACGTCCTCACTGCTGCTGCAATCACAGTCTCTGCGTTCTCCGTCACAGAGAATAGAAATAAATAGAGTTCAGCTGTGATCTGCTCATCTGTTGTTTGCTCTGGAAGATCTTCGTTTCTCAGCAGATGCTTTCTTCTATAACAACAAAACATGATTTAAGTTCACCGACTTTTGCTCTTGTTTTAAACAGGGACTGTAATGAAGAATATTTGAGGTGATTAATAAACAAGCAGAACTGAACAGACAAAGACATCCGTCTGATTTCAGCCGCGTGGATAAACTAAAGATTTCATCGTGTCCTCTTTTATGTTCCACAGAAGAAAGAAAGATCATCTTTTGAAAAGCAGTTTCTAGAGGTCATTTCAGGCTGTTCAGTTCATGCACTGACCCTCAGACTAAACACAGATCATACTGACTATGATTCTATGATTATTTATCAGCCGGGACTGACTTCCTGTCATGTGACAGGGTTTGAGCGCAGTGGAACTAAATAAACACTTCTACTGCCAGAAATCATTCATGTTTATTACAGTGAACGTCCTCTTAAAGCATCATGGAAACGCATCGCTCAAGGCTCAGTGCTGGAGGTTTGGTGTTTGTTATGATGGAAAACATTGACGAACAGCATTTATTATTTGACACGTGGTTTAACGGCTCAATGTGTATTTAGAGCTGATGCAGTCCATTAAACACCTTTGATGAGGGAGAGATTTTGCAATGATAAAAAATAAAAAAGTGCCTTACAAATAAGAGAATGTCCCTGATGTGTTCAGGTGTGCATCAGTGCATAATGCAGCAGTGATTCGTTTTTATGTCATATTTGTTCAACAGCATACTTCAATTAAAATTGTTTTCGTACTTCGTATGGCTTCGAAAACTCGCAGGTGATTTCAGGAATCACTTGATAATGTAGATGAAAATATATATACTGTATATAGTTATACTATCACAACATTAGAGCTGAATATTTCCCCAAATTCCAACAAATTAAACTAAATTTTATGGCATTACCAAATGCAGAAAAATTAAGTCACATTTTAGGGGAAAATTCCAGAATGATCAGAACAGCAGCAAGATATGCATCAGCCTGCCACAAACTAACACTATCAGCCAGCCGACAACACTGAAGCAGATCATTTCTTACATGCTGTACAGAGGCTTGTATTCTTGTTCCGTGTCGTTCAAACCCGTAAAGCTTCGTTCGTCCTCGGAACTCAACTGAAGATATTTTGGATGAAAGCCGGGAGGTTTGTGACTGTCCCACTGACTGCTGAGTAAATTACACTGTCACGGACCAGAAAAGTATAAAAACATCGTCAAAATACTCCGTCTGCCATCAGTGGTTCAATCTGAATATTATGAAGCGACGAGAATACTTTTTGTACACAAAGAAAATAAAAATAACGACATTCATTCAGCAATTTTGAAAAGCATCCGATGGACACAAAGTGCGTACGCTATTCTCTGTCATCTGTAACGCATGGATACTTTTTGTAAGTTTATTTACGCTTTGATTTGAACAGAAACCGCGTATCCATGCGTTACTGACGACAGAGAATACATTTACATTTACATTTACATTTAGTCATTTTGCAGACGCTTTTATCCAAAGCGACTTACAATTTGGGGAACACATGAAGCGATTCATCTTGAAGAGGCAATTCGACAAAGGAAGTGCTTGTAACACCAAGTCTCAGGCATTGTTTAAATAAGTACAAGCTAGCAAGGAAGGAATAAGTAAGGAGAAAGATTTTTTTTTTTTTTTTTTTTATGTGTAGGTTGAAGTCAAGTAGTGTCGAAAGAGATGAGTTTTCAGCTGTTGCTTGAAGATTGACAGGGATCCAGTACTCCGAATATGGGTGGGAAGATCATTCCACCAGCCAGGAATGGTGAACGAGAATGTTCTGGAGAGTGATTTTGAGCCTCTTTGTGATGGTACCACGAGGCGTCGCTCACTAGCAGATCTCAGACTTCTGGAGGGATGTAGATTCTTAATAGTGAGTGCATGTAGGCGGGTGCTGAGCCTGTGGTTGTTCTATGAGCAAGCATCAGTGTCTTGAACTTGATGCGAGCTGCGATTGGTAGCCAATGCAATGAGATAAAGAGACGTGTAACATGGGCTCTTTTGGGTTCCTTGAAGACCAGTCGTGCCGCATTCTGAATCATTTGTAGAGGTTTGACTGTGTTTGATGGAAGTCCAGCCAGAAGAGCATTGCAGTAGTCCAGCCTAGAAATGACAAGGGCCTGGACAAGAAGTTGTGCAGCATGCTCCGTCAGAAAGGGCCTGATCTTTCTGATGTTGTGTAGTGCAAACCTGCAAGATCGAGCAGTCTTTGCAATGTGGTCTTTGAAGGTCAGCTGGTCATCAAAGATTACACCAAGATTTCTGACCGAAGTTGATGGGGTAATTGTTGATGAACCTAACTGGATCGTGATGTCATGCTGTAGAGTTGGAGCGGCAGGGAGGACAAGAAGCTCAGTCTTTGCCAGGTTGAGCTGGAGGTGATGTTCTTTCATCCATGCCGAGATGTCTGACAGGCAACCTGAGATCCTTGCAGCTACCGTTGGATCATCTGGTTGAAAAGAGAGATAGAGCTGTGTGTCATCAGCATAGCAGTGGTAGGAGAATCCATGTGCCTGTATGATGGGACCCAGTGATGTAGTGTATGTGGAGAAGAGGAGGGTCCAAGAACCGATCCCTGAGGAACCCCAGTGACCAGTGTATGTGCTTTGGATACCTCCCCTCCCCAGGCCACCCTGAAAGACCTACCAGTGAGATAGGATTCAAACCAGCGAAGTGGAATTCCAGCGATGCCCAGTGATGAGAGAGTGGAGAGGAGTATCTGATGATTGACAGTGTCAAGCGGCAGATAGATCCAGCAGAATGAGGACTGATGATTTGGAATGGGCTTTTGCAATTCGCAGGGCTTCAGTGACCGAGAGAAGCGCAGTCTCAGTTGAATGGCCACTCCTGAAACCTGACTGTTTAGTGTCCAGTTTGTTGTTCTGTGAAAGAAACAATGAGACCTGGTTGAAGACAACACGTTCAAGTGTTTTCGCTATGAATGGAAGGAGAGAGACAGGTCTATAGTTTTCTATAAGAGAAGTGTTTAATGTAGGTTTTTTGAGCAGTGGGGTTACCCGAGCCTGCTTGAACGCAGTGGGGAAGATGCCTGTGAGGAGGGATGTGTTGATGATGTGTGAGTGTCGGTAAGAGCGTGGGAGAGATTGCTTGCAGAAGGTGCGAGGGGATTGGGTCAAGAGGACATGTTGTAGGATGGTTGGAGAGGAGAAGTTTGGATACTTCAGCCTCCGTCAGGGACAGAAGGAGAAAATGGGAGGTTTAGCAGTGGAAGTGGTTGGTTGGGGTCCTGTGTGCGTGGAGATGAGAACTGATTACTGATCGATCTAGTTTTGTCTGTAAAAAAAGTAGCAAAGTCATCAGCTGTAATAGAAGTGGTGGGAGGTGGTGGAGGAGGACAGAGGAGAGAATTAAATGTTCTGAAGAGATTACGCATGTCTGGAGCGCTGTTGATCTTGTTGTGGAAATGTGAGGATTTGGCAGTGTGGACATCAGCAGAGAAAGATGAGAGCAGAGACTGATACCTACTCAGGTCCGACGGGTTGTTTGATTTGTGCCATTTTCTCTCTGCCGCTCTGAGTTTAGTCCGATGTTCACGAAGAACATCAGATAACCAGGGGTTAGAAGGGCAGTCCGTGCTGACCTAGAGGAGAGAGGACAAATGTCGTCTAGACAAGAAGTTAAGGTAGAGCATAAAGTTTCAGTAGCTGTGTTTACATCCAGAGATGAGAAATGGGTAGGTGAGGGAAGAGAGGAGGATACTACAGAGGAAAGATGGGAAGGAGAAAGGGAGCGCAGGTTTCGTCTAAAAGTAACCGGTAGGGGGGTTGGTGGCACACGGGTAGCAAAATGTAGTGTAAATGTAATGAAGAAATGGTCCGAGATATGTAGCGGTTGTACCAGAATGTTATCTGCAGTACAATTGCGTGTGTAAATTAAATCAAGTTGGTTGCCTGATTTGTGCGTGCTAGTAGTGGTAAGGCGATTGAGATCAAATGAAGCTAGTAGCGGTGGAAGTCTGTAGCATAAGGCTTGTCTAGGTGAATGTTGAAATCACCAAAGACTAAGAGTGGAATGCCATCCTCCACAAAGAGGACAACAACCCGTCCAGCTCCTCTAGGAAGGTGGCTAGAATTTGTCCAGGGGACGGTAGATTACCACAATCTGGAGTTTTATCGAGCTGATACATTAATGGCATGACATTCAAATGAGTTGTAATTGCAAAGGGTAGAGTGGGTTGAGTATTTCCAATTGTGTGAAACGAGCAGGCCAGTACCCCACCCGACCAACTTGACGCCAGTATGAGAGAAAGAGAAATTAGTAGAGAGAGCAGCTGGGGTTGCTGAGTCTTCTGGACGAATCCAGGTCTCAGTCAAGCCCAAGATGCTGAGAGTGGATTTTAAAGAAAAGGCAGAAATGAAGTCAGCTTTGTTGACGGCTGACTGACAATTCAGAGACCCACCGAGAAAGCCAGAGGTGTAGTGGAAGATGTAGAGATAGGGCGTAGGTTAGCAGTATTACGTTGCCGTCTGCGAGTGATGTTAGAGCGTGGCTGAGAGAGAACCGGAATGTTTGGAGACACATGATAGAGGTAGAAGGAAAGAGGATAGGAGAGCAGAGTGAGGAAGGAAAAGATACTTAAGTGTGTAGCTCGGTGTCGTTGCTCGGTTCAAGTCGCACAGGAAAAAGTCGCAGGTCTTTACACTCCTCGGTCTTCACACGAGGAGGCTGAACACGACTGAACGCTTCCGCAGACGCTTCCGCGTCAGCGCACACCTCAAACAAATACACAGTCTAGAGTGAAAAAAAAGCTGTGGTCGCTTTTAATTAGCACAACCACCAGCCAATCGCAGGGCAATGGCTCAAATCGAAACTAACACTTCGCACTTAAGTGCAGGAAAGGAGTTTAAGCTAAAGGGCAGTTATTATAATGATCAATAAGTGCAATCAAAAATATAAACCACAACGAAAAAGCAGAATAGAAATAGGTAGGAAACGAACTATTCTTTCCTAGCAACAAGGAATTAATTTAAACAACAGAGCTAAGAATGAGTATTAAAACACTTACGCACTGCCGTCTGTCTCTTCTGGTG
>NC_081157.1:55285595-55297525 GCF_012432095.1 Onychostoma macrolepis | reverse complement strand
AAAAGTTTGCTCACCTCTCCTCAGACTCGCTCCTTTAATAATATTATTTATAATAATTTATTTATTTAAACATCATCATTATTATTATTAAGGAATATCATGTTTGTCCATGTTTTAACTTCGTATACCTCTGTTGTGCAGCACTTTCCCAAAAATAAAAGTTGTTAAATTTTCATTTGATAACATTTTAAAACATTAATTAAAATGTTAAAGTGTGATATAGATCTATATAAGTGTTATTTATTTTTGTTTTTTACATTTATTTATTTAAACATCATCATTATTATTATTATTATTATTATTATTATTAAGGAATATCATGTTTGTCCATGTTTTAACTTCGTATACCTCTGTTGTGCAGCACTTTCCCAAAAATAAAAGTTGTTAAATTTTCATTTGATAACATTTTAAAACATTAATTAAAATGTTAAAGTGTGATATAGATCTATATAAGTGTTATTTATTTTTGTTTTTTACATTTATTTATTTAAACATCATCATTATTATTATTATGATTTACCTGTATGTAAGCACAGTGCAGTGTTAATGTTTAAACTGTGTATTTACAATGTTAAAGTGGCTGACAACGATGAATATTGTTAATAGGAATAAAGCTGTCTGTTTTGAGCTGTGCAGAGCTGGAGCTGAATAGTTAGGCTGCTATGATTCTGTATTTTAATGTTGGTCAATATGGTGGTACTTGGAGAGCAAATATTTTCTGAGGTGGTACTTGGTATGAAAAGTTTGCTCACCTCTCCTCAGACTCGCTCCTTTAATAATATTATTTATAATAATTTATTTATTTATTTTTCAGAAGAGAGACTTCAGTTCCTTAATTAAAATGGTTTCAAGTTTGTTGCAGTAAAGGATTTGTTCACTAAAATAACTTGTTCTTATTCTTTTAAGAGTCATTGTTACTGATAAGAATTATTGTTTAATACATATCGTGAAACCGTGACATTTTCTGAGATGATTATCATACTGTGAAAATCTCATACAGTTACAAGCCTATACTCAGAACACAAGAGCCTGTCAAGTACTCTTCTGTCAAACTATAGCCTATAACACTATTATGCCATGGTCTGTCTGAATACTGGATTCTGATTGGCTGGCAGGTGTTGATTAAATTCGTTGAACTGCACAGGTAGTTCCAGGTCAGTTTAATCACGTTCTATATTAATGCGCTTCCTATAAACATTGGTAACCATAGTAACATACAGTTACAGTTGAATAGTAATACAGATGAAAATAACCATCATTTTTATCGTTCCGGTCAAATATTGCAGCACAAATATTATTAACATCTTTAATATGTGAATGCTGGGAAATGACCATGGCATAAATGGGATAATCAACGGCTAGCTGTGCATTAAAAGATTTGAATGCACGACATGGAGGCGAAGAACCGCTACTCTTGGGGTCCCTAAGCAGCCGCTTAGTTCGCTTATGCCTTGGGCCGGCTTTGCACACACACACACACATACACAACACACACACACACACACACACACACACACTTGTTTCGCTATCCTTGTGGGGACATTCATAGGCGTAATGGTTTTTATACTGTACTCACTGTATATTCTATTGCCTACACCAACCCTACACCTAAACCTACCCCTTACAGGAGACTACAGGCATTTTTAGATTTTCAAAAAACTTAATTCTGTGTGATTTATTATCTTGTTTACCCGTGGAGACCTCGATTTAGGCCCCCACCGTGACACGAGTCCCCATGAGTCTGTGTGTATTCAGGTTTAAGTCCCCACCTGAATAGAAAAACAGGCTCACACACACACACACACACACACACACACACACACACACACACACACACACACACACACACACACACACACACACACACACACACACATACACACACACACAGACAACACCACGCAACACACACACACACATCAAGTAGAAGAGAAAGACATGATCGCTACTAAGCAGAAAAAAAAGTTATTTTCTAGTTAGTTGAAACAGAAGTTATAAGTGTTATGTTCGGCTAATCATAATCATAATCATCAGCATTATTTAGAAGACACACGTATCTGAGATCCTTTATTTATTAACGGCTCTCACGCTCTTCTAAACTCCTAATAAAGCGGTGAATGATATCTTTCCAGATCGACAGAACAAGTTTATATTTAGAATACATTGCAATCACTCCAAAATAGATGAGAACAGCTCGCACAGCTGCATCAGGAGCTGCACTTCTGTGCCTGTGGTGGACTGTAGGGGATGTTATGGATGTGGAGGCCCCTCCTCAAAGCACGGGGCCCTCGAGACAATCTCCTGCTCTGCCTACAGCTCGCACCGGCCCTGATATAGAGATCAGTGAACGAGTGAACGACTGAGAGCTTTCAGACACCGCAAACTCCAGGATTTAACATTGTATTCAAAATTAACTTGCTTTAAAACGTTCAAATATAATGCTGTCAAACCTTGAATAAAACACACAATGACAATACACAAATATGAACAATAAAAGAGCTCAAAGCGCTTGTATGTGATGTATTTATTGCTGTGTATGTGTCAGAGAGTCTCTCCAGTGTCTGTGATGATGAGTAATGATAAAGAGCTGCTGTAGATGATAAATGTGTGCAGTGTGTGAAGCTGTTTCATCTGAACAAACTGAATCTGTAATAAACCTCGTGAAACACAGTAACACACCAGCACTGGATACAGTGTCAAATCATGACAAACAGCCCGCGGTGAAGGGTTCCCGTTTATTTTAGTACAGCTAACGTTTCACAATGTCATGCAGTAATACACATTCATAATGGCTTATACAGCATTTTCAGCTTTAATTACCTACACAATATTAATTGTAAAATATTATCAGTTCTAGTTGTATTAAATATGTGTTTGCCAATATTATAATTTCAAGCAAGTACCGAAACAAACTTTAATAAGTTTAAACCAGTGTTTAGATAATAATGGGTAGTTAAAGGTTGGTTAGTTAGTAGCGCAGCTCCGCATCATCTGAACAAACTGAATCTGTAATAAACCTCGTGAAACACAGTAACACACCAGCACTGGATACAGTGTCAAATCATGACAAACAGCCCGCGGTGAAGGGTTCCCGTTTATTTTAGTACAGCTAACGTTTCACAATGTCATGCAGTAATACACATTCATAATGGCTTATACAGCATTTTCAGCTTTAATTACCTACACAATATTAATTGTAAAATATTATCAGTTCTAGTTGTATTAAATATGTGTTTGCCAATATTATAATTTCAAGCAAGTACCGAAACAAACTTTAATAAGTTTAAACAGTGTTTAGATAATAATGGGTAGTTAAAGGTTGGTTAGTTAGTAGCGCAGCTCCGCATCATCTGAACAAACTGATCAAAACACATCAACAGATCATATACATTATGATTTCTGATTTGATCCCTCTTTTAAAGGTGCATTAATAACCCATCACAGTTTCCTTGCGTAAAACAATTAATTAGCAAATAATCAAATACATTTATTAGAAAATATCTTTATTATTTTATAATATTATTAATAATATAAAAATATTAGGTTTTATTAAGCTATTGCCTTCTCAATATTCTAATTTCAAGCAATTACTAAAAACACAGTAAGATGTGTATAAAGGTCGGTTAGTGAGTACAGTAAGAGAGAAGTATAACCTGATCTGTGCGCGTGTCACCGACGCCTTGAAGAAACCGAAACCGAAACCGAAAGCGCAGATTTGACTGACGAGCACGAGCACGAATAAAGCGCGTGGAGCCCCCGTGTGGAGGCTTTACACTGCTGCAACATATTCAACACAAACAAACAAACAAACAGAGAGACAGATGCGAAAGTTTCTTCTTCTTTTGTTTATTGGCAAACCAGCTTTTAGGTGCATTACAGCCACCAACTGAACTGAACTGAACTGAACTGAACTGGAGGAACAGCAATGAAGAAGGACTCTTACCAATATCATTTATATTAAAAAAATAAATAAAAAAAACCTTCATATAAATAAATATAACATTTAAACGTTTAATTTTATAAACAACACTTGTCTTTCATTTTCATACTCTGTACAATATAATATGGCATGTTTGTCTCTTCTGTATTACAATTTATTTTTACTTATTTACTTATAAAGCACAAATAAACACAACAAGAGCTGACCACTGTGCTGTACAAAAGAGGAAAGGTAAAAATAAAAAAGAATAATAATAAAAGTAATACACTTAATTTAAGTTAAAATGAGAGAGAATTATAATGAATGAAGTGCAAGAGTAAAAAGATGAGTCTGTAACTCAGATGTAAAATCATACACAGAAGATGCAGATGTATTCTAGGAGCGGCCGCTGCAAACACACGCTCAGCTTCAGCTTCAGTCTTGATCTTTGATATGACAGAGTAATACTGTCTGAGATCGTGACAGCAGCACCAGATCATCTGCGTACAGCAAAAGCTTGATGGTTTTGTCTTGTAGAGAGTCCAGGAGCTGTAGACTGTTCCAGCTGCACCGCTAATTCATTAATGTAGATGCTGAACAGTGTTGTATGTTTGTTGCCAATTCATATTGCACATTTGTTGTTTGAATACATTGATTTAATAATGTCATAAACTTTACCCCCTACACCACTTTGTAAAAGTTTGTAATATAATAAAGAAGTGTGGAAATGATTCAAACATCTGGATCAGGTTCTGGATGGTGGGCAGGTGAGGTCTGTGTTTCTGTGGGTGTCTGTGTGTTTGTGGCAGGCTTGTTTTCTGTATATGCGTGGTCTGATTTGTCTGTAGTAGGAGCTGTACTGTAGCAGAGCGTGTCGTCTTTTGTGTTGTTTTGTAACTGCTCTCTCATTTCTTGCAGCTGTCTGGAGAAGCTCTCTTCTTCTTCTCTAGCTTGCCTATCTGTACACGGAGAGTTGGGTTTTCTTCTTGCAGTTCTCTGAGAGCTCTTGTAAGTTCAGTGATGGAGGAGTTAGTGTTTTTCTCAACCTGGTCTCATGGCATTTATGTACCTGGGTGCACTTTTTAGCGTGCCATGAAATACGTACCAATAAGTACATATCACTGCAGTTTCCAAAATAAATGAACATTTTCACACAAATTTACAGAGTTGCGATTAATAAAGCGTAATTTTGGCACAATTACTTGAAAAATATGATGCTATGACTTCAAAACAATATTAATATGCTGGGAGATTTGAAAACTGATGCTTTTGAACGTTAGCATCGCACACATCCAGCTTCATATCTATGGGTTTTCATCACTGATAAGTTTGTTCGGTAGCTCACGGAGTACGGAGACGGACTTAGGCAACGAGAAGCACCGGTTCAAATCCCGTGAAACTACGGTACTACAAAGCAGTTAAAATCTGCGTAAAAAAAGGAAGTTCAAATGGCACAGTAGCATCAGTTAATATGTTTTTATATCAGTTTTGCATTTGTTAACACTATCGGGTAGGTTTAGGGTTGGATTTGGTGTAGGGTGTATTTTCAACACGCCCTACACCAAATCCAGCCCTAAACCTACCCGATAGTCCCCAGATATTTGAATTCTGAACCGCTGTAATACGTATCTGAAGCAACATAATAAAAAAACAGCAATACGTACCAATATCTACGTAATAAAAACGTGCCAGGGTTCACATATTGAACCTGTGTTTTAGCGCCACTCAGTGGACATTTCTATTTGAAACTGCGGCGAAACGTGCAGCAAGGTACGTAAAACGGTGTCGCACAAAAAGTGCGCAGAGGTACGTATTTCTATGAGACCAGGTTGGTTTTTCTTCAGCGGCTGAAGTTTGTTTTTGAGCTCTTGGATGTAAAGATTTGTGTTGTGTGTGTCTGAGAGTTTGGCTTGAGTGTATTCTCTGAATTCAGTGAAGTCCAGGTCCAGCAAAGCTAAAGTGTCTCTCAGTCGACGATCAGGTGGTGAAGGTGAAAGTTTCACTGGACCTTCCTCCTCAGAGTCTGTTTCTCTCCTCCTCGACTCTGGCCTTCAGCAGCAAACATCTCCTCAAATGAGTTCAGACTTACTTCATTGTCTTGCAGAAGGAAGGTGCTTTAGTATAGTAGGTTATGGTGAGAACGGGGTTGTCTGTATCCAGCATTTCATCTTTACGTATAGTTAATCTTCCACCTCGAACTATCCCTTCTTTAAAAATGTGCTTGTATTCCTCACAGATGGACAGTTTGCAGGCATTAATCATAGTGGTGCGGAAGATGAGGTTGTTCTTAATTCTCTTGCCATTGAGCTGAATGTAGTCAGCGTACAGTACATCAGGATTGTCTCTGAGTTTTCTCTTTGTGTTTTGTCTGGCCTGTACACTTCTGCACTTCTCTGGGTAACACGTGCACTCTGCTTGAGTCAGGGTTGCCATGGTGATCAGACTGAGCCAACGCTGCAGCTAGCTTTAGCTTTTAGCATGTAATAATGAGAGATTTTACTAGAATAAAGTAAATATATATATATATATACATTTTGTGTTAAAGGTTTGTGCCAGAGAGAGCTCCCCTCTCTGTTTAGTTCCTGAAGATCAACAATAGTGAGAAGTTTTTCAGCTGGAGCTCCTTTAACAGGAGTTTTGGAGGGAAATCTGCAGTTAGCTGATAGAGCGGTGATCCAGCAGCCAGATGCTAATCCACAGTTTACAATCTTCTTTCTTGTTTTAAACATGTTTTTCAAGAAGAAAATCAGTCTTTCCAGGAATCCAAGTTGTTCCTCTGTTGTTTGTACTTATTTGTTGTCATCTTTAAGCTATTTAGAATCAAATTGTTAAAATGTTAGCACATGCTAGCAACTAACAGATGACTCTTAACATTTCGGTAACACTTTAGAATACTGTTCCGTCGTTAATGAATAACTACACAGGAACAAGTGTCTAATGCACTATTAACATTCTAGTAACTAACAAGAAACTGATTAACAATTTAGTAAGTAATAGCACTCAGTTGAAACTAGTAGTTCACTATTAGCTGATCAATAACTGCTATTTTTTTATATAACCTGGAGAACTACTGAGAACTACTGTAAACAGGTTCATAATCAATATGAATATGTATAATTAATTCTCAAATGAAGATCATGGTAACCCACTAGTAATGATTTAAGTGTTTCCAAATCTAGCTAAATGAATAACTAACCAAAATCTTATAAAAACCTCAAAAGTTTACAATGACTTCAGTAATTAGGGAGTTATCACGATCTTCACTTTAGAATACTGATCCAAATAATTAATAATTCCTTCTGAAGAATTTGGTAATACTTGAGTCATTACTAGTGGGTTACCATGACCTTTACTTTAGAATGAATTATACATGATCTATTATTCATATTAATTATGAACCTGTATACAGTAGTTCTCAGTAGTTCTTGGGGAGGTTTGAAAAAGTAATAGTTACTAATTAGCTAATAGTGAACTACCACATTCAACTAAGCACTATTACTTACTAATTCATTAATCATATTGCGTTACTTATGTGTTCTTTTGTAGTTATTCATTAATGATGGAACAGTATTTTAAAGTGTTACCATCATTTCTATAAAGGTCTAATGGGATTTAAAATAAATAAATTCAAATCAATGTTAGTAACTCTACATTGTCAGTTAAGACTGGATTAAGATTCAGTTTATTAAAGAGACTGAACTAATATTATTGTTAACTGAAAAGGTAGCGTTTAATAACCTGCAGCATCTCACTAAAAGAAAACAGCATCACCATCATCATCATCATCATCATCATCATCATCAGTGTAATCTGGGTTCAGAGATGATCTCAGCTCTACGGCGGTCAAACTAACTGAGTTCTCACATGTCTCCAAACCTCACAGCTCTGAAACTCTACAGCTGCTATAATAAACTCACTATTTCAGTTATGAAAGTGTAGAACGGCTGTCAATCATCTCAGTATTGTGAGTCTCGACTCTGAATAGATGTGAAACATCACGGTAAAACTTCATACAGACTCTGTTTATTTGACTTGATGATCCATCATCATGCAGTGATACAGCGTCAGTCAAACGCAGCTCGAGTCAGAAATAAACACTCAGTCGGTCAGAGGATCAGAGGAAGTGAACGAACACAGGAAGAGCTGATCGTATCTAAAGAAAGAGTCGAGAGCATATAATGAAGAGGAAGACTGACAGAAAGAGAAGATGCTGATGAGTGTGATCTGTGTCTGCTGGGACTGATCTTTCTCTCTTCACTTCTCACAGGTAAAGAAATCTGTCTTTTCTCTACAAGACATTTAGTTTAATTAGTCTGAGAAAGAGTTCATTTCAACATAAAGAACATACTGGATTATTCCTGAATGAACTAAAACTAGACCGTTTCACACTCAAACATCTGATGCTGAATTATCTTCATATCAAGAGTGAGCTCTGATTGTTTAGCTCTCAACAGCATGCGGTTCAAAGTATAGACGTGAGAAGGGAGAGAAGCTAGTGATGTCTGGGTTAGCCACGTACACATCTGATTAATCTAATATAGGATGCGTTGAGATATTAACATTTATTTACACGCTGAATGCGCTACATATTGACGTTTAGTTTCATGCTCAAATGCAATGCCCAATATTGACTGAGTTATTTGAGACGGTCATATTGCTTTTAGATGTTTCTTTTTCAAAAATACTGATCCTATAATAATGCAGCAGTGATTTGTTTTTTCCGTCATATTTGTTCAACAGTAGGCATATTTCAATTAAAATTGTTTTCGTACTTCGTATGGTTTCAAAAACTCGCAGGTGATTTCAGGAATCACTTGATAATGTAGATGAAAATATAGCACAAATCTGCCATAAACATTAATGACATAAGCATTATAATGAGAACTTTATAGGATGTGAAATCTATAGTGAATTCTGTCCTTGCCTGTGTTTCAGTGCGCTGTTGAATGCGCATCTCTCTCTCTCTCTCTCTCTCTCTATCTCTCTCTCTCTCTCTCTCTCTCTCTCTCTCTCTCTCTCTCTCTCTCTCTCTCTCTCTCTCTTGCTGTAGCATGTAACAAAGTTCACTGGCATATGCATCCTTTTGTGCAGATACAAGTTGTAATGTTATGTCTATGTTATGAATCTAAGTTATCTGATTAATATCACAGGATGCGTCATAGAACGGGTTTCAGTTTATTGGCATAAAGTCAGCTTCACCTCAGGCAGCTATTCTTTTTTAGATGCTTCTTTTTTAATAACATTGCTGCATCATAATCATAATCTAAGTGTTCTAATCATGTGTTCATGTTTTCATACACATGTTTTCATGTCATATTTTTATTTTTAACATTCATTTTCATAACAGTCTTCAGATATTTTCATTATCTCCATGCCCCGCCCCCTGCACACGCCCGCCCCCGAGTACTCGATTAATCGTTTTTGAAACCTATCGATGATCGAAATAAGAAATTGCCAAAAATGCGCATCACTCACCCCCGTGTCGTTCAAACCCATAAAAGCTTCGTTCGTCCTCGGAACTCAACTGAAGATATTTTGGATGAAAGCCGGGAGGTTTGTGACTGTCCCACTGACTGCTGAGTAAATTACACTGTCACGGACCAGAAAAGTATAAAAACATCGTCAAAATACTCCATCTGCCATCAGTGGTTCAATCTGAATATTATGAAGCGACGAGAATACTTTTTGTACACAAAGAAAATAAAAATAACGACATTTATTCAACAATTTTGAAGAGCATCCGATGGACGCAAAGTGCGTACGCTATTCTCTGTCATCTGTAACGCATGAATACATTTTGTAAGTTTATTTACGCTTTGATTTGAACAGAAACCCATGCGTTACTGATGACAGAGAATAGCGTACGCTCTTTGCGTCCATCGGATGCTTTTCAAAATGGCGCTACGCTGACACAGAGAGACAGAGAGGAGATGAACTGTTGAATAAATGTCGTTATTTTTATTTTCTTTGTGTACAAAAAGTATTCTCGTTGCTTCATGAAATTCAGATTGAACCACTGATGGCAGATGGAGTATTTTGATGATGTTTTTTATACTTTTCTTATCTTTCTTGTCCTTATCTTAAATTGTGTTCCGAGGACTAACGAAGCTTCTACGGGTTTGGAACGACACGGGGGTAAGTGATTAACGACAAAATTTGCATTTTGGGATGGAGTATCCCTTTAATTACGCAAAATAAGATATGCAGGACACCCAAAAGCAAATAATAGAGAAGAAAGAGAAAAAAAAAGGAGGACTCACTCTCTTCTTCTTCTTCTTATATATAATTTGCGGCAGACTAGACGCATAACTGGCGTATTACTGCCCTCCTCGGGTCATCTAGATACTCCGCTTAACTTTTAAATCCTTGAGTAAAGTCCAGTCATGTGCAAAAAATTGATAATGACTTTCGCCGACTCATAATTCTTTCTGCTAAGGATAGATTTTACAGAATTATTTGTGACTCCACATTCAAATAACTTTGAAAACAGGCGAAGTCTTGCTGCATGATGAATGCACACTCCATCATCACATGGCTCACAGTTTCTTCTTGTCCACATCTACTTCTGCCATCTGGATGTTTTCCAATCCTTGCTAACCCAAAGTTCAACGCACAATGGCCCAACCTTAGTCTAGTTTAAGGCCGGGACACACCAAGCTGACTTCAAAGAACTAGCGGCGAAGAAAGCCGACGGCAGCATCGGACCAAAAAGCTGCGCTCGAACACAGACTACAGCATAGTTTTGATTTTTTAAATGGACTTTATTTTAATATTCAAATTTGCTATAAAATTCAGTTTAGTTTTTATTAGTTTCATTAACATTTTTGTTAGTTTTAATTTAGTTTTTATTTTGTGAACACATTTTTTATTTAGTTTTAATAGTTTCAGTTGTAATTAAAGTTCAGCAGAATCAACAGATCACTTCCAGAGCGAAGACCAAAGAAAGACGTAAGCATAATTTAACCTTAATGAGGCAAACGTTTAGAGACACAAAATTAACACATGCTGAGATTGATTAGATGGTAAAAGTATACGAATATACACCAAAGGAAGCAGTCGAGCCTTTTTACTAAATAAGTCTACCCAAGCTGTGCTTAATGTCATATCTAATGGTGTTTTGAGATATTTAATATGAAAATAAATGTAGCCTAATTTGGTTATGTGTCTTTTTTCTTATTTAACCATAATCATGATACTGTAACTGTGTCTTGCTCACTTTTCCCTGAACAGCTGCGCATAAATCATAACTGAGACTAATGCAATTCAATAATAACAGCAATCGTATTTAACAATAAAGGCTCATATTTGAATATGTTCTTTTCTTTATTTATGAAGAATCATAAGTGTGTGTATGATGTGATTTAGCCTATGCATATTTGTTTGAAAGTTTGGCAGAGTGATCATAAGATGCAGGGCCAAGTTTTGTATTGTTTACAGAAAGGCACGTTCTCATCTTTCTTTCTGTCATGTTGCTGTGTGTCTGTTTTTCTTGCCTAATGTTGGTTTGATTGCTTGTGTTACATGAGAAAATAAATAATCTTGTCTACCTGATGTTGTAGTGTTACGACCCTGTCTGAGGTAAGGCCACAACATAAACTGAAATCAACAATCAAAGATCCTTTATACATTAATACATTAATGTACAGAAGCACTAGTGAAAGCACAACTTCAGGGGTGAGCAAAGACCGAAACAACAAACAAACACCAAGCCGGCTCCGAACAGAAAAGACTAAATTCACCAACAAAAGAAAAACAAAAAAATACAATACGTTACCCTAACTCCCTATCTAATGACAAACAGGAGAAAACAATATTTACAGTAGAAAATGGCACTCACCCCCTACAGCTTCCAAGTGCGGAAAAGAGTATTTACAATACTTTACAAAATATACAGAATGGAAATGAGATTGACAACAATAACAGCATTAATGCAGGTTCGGTTCGGTTCGGTTCAGGTCGCGACTCATGGTCTTTCTCAAGTATCTTGCTGAGTTTAGATTAGAAATCTCTT
>NC_081157.1:55219865-55285495 GCF_012432095.1 Onychostoma macrolepis | reverse complement strand
CACCAATTCTAAACAAAAACAGCCATATTTGAGTTTTCACGGGTTTCCTTTAAACGAAGACCAAAAAGGAAATGGGTCGTCACTATTAGACGGGAGGAAGGGTCTACGTTCAGTAATTCGGAGAGGTAGCACATATGTCTGTAGTCAGCATTTTACCGCTGCCGATTACGTTCCGGGAAGTTCGCGGCTGAAAGTTGGTGCCATTCCCAGTCATTTCCTTGGAACAATTTCCATGTACCCCTCAAAGGCTGTCAGCTTTTGAGAGAACTGCCGCTCGACTTGGCGTGGATGTACGTGTCCAGGAGCAGCCGGCGGTCTTAGAGAATGCACCCAATGAATCCATTCATGTTGAGGAACATGATTACGTGGCACGCCCACCTGCCGGTATGCACTTATGCTAACTTTTGCTTATTGGTGATTCTGTAATTACAGGTACATTTGGTATCCAAAGTCATTTTTTCAGCTTTTTCAAATAGTTATATTATTATTTTAATAATGTTCTACTCCTTGTCATTGATCACAGAATGTAAAAGGTCATAACAATATACTATTTTCTGGAAATAGTGTCTTATATAGCTGAAAATCATGATTTCTTGGACACCAAATGTACCTACAATTAGAGAACCACCCTTATGTCGTTGGTGCTAACATTGTGCTGTGACGTGAAATATAAAAATAGTGTGATAAGTTGCGAACTATATTTTTTACATGTGCATTAGATGAGGCTCTCATGGAAGATGCCTGTGAGGAGGGATGTGTTGATGATGTGTGTGAGTGTCGGTAAGAGCATGGGAGAGATTGCTTGCAGAAGGTGTGAGGGGATTGGGTCAAGAGGACATGTTGTAGGATGGTTGGAGAGGAGAAGTTTGGATACTTCAGCCTCCGTCAGGGGACAGAAGGAGAAGATGGGAGGTTTAGCAGTGGATGTGGTTGGTTGGGGGTCCTGTGTGCGTGGAGGTGAGAACTGATCACTGATCGATCTAGTTTTGTCTGTAAAAAAAGTGGCAAAGTCATCAGCTGTAATAACTCAGACAACATCACGAACATTGTGGAGCACATGAAGGAATCTATCCCAGAGCCGGAGAAGGTGGATCCCTCTTGGTTCAGCTGGCTGAACACCCTCTGGGGTGGCTGGGGAACTTGGATTTTCCACACTGTTATACCTATTGGAGTTTTGTGTTTGATCTTATTAATGATTGCACCATGTATGATTCAATGTATTGGTGGTCTTGTAACTCGCTCAATTACAGCCCTCATGACAAGAGGAACCTATCAAGTAATGATGAGTGCACGAAACGTGAGGACATTTGCTCCTGACGTAGTATCAGTTAATCCTGCTTACGAACGTGCAAATGAGGTTAATGGAGGTGATTATGTATCAATATATGAGTTAGAACCAGAAGAATCAACATTGTAATTCTTGAGTATATGTTTATGTTTTATTGATTAACACAGATCAGAGTTACTGGTTAATTATATGCTAACAATGATTTGTTGATTATTGATGATGTAATGAGTATATATACATGATTCTTAAATCTGCACAAGAGTGTTCTAGAGGTAAGACATTACGGTGTCTTAAAGTGGCCACTGTTAGATTTTAGCAGAAACACTCTGTGCCCTTTTGCCCAGAAGATGCGCTGATGTGTGCTGAGCTTGCATTTGTCCTAAACTTTGGCCTTGATTGCTAAAGAGACATTGTTCCATATTTAGATGATTTAGATGTCTGTGTCTGATAAGATCTTGTGATCATCCAATGGTGTAACTTCTCGTTTCGTATATATACTCCCCGATGACTTAATAAATGCTGAGCTTTGGTTAAACGGGACACTTGAGTCTTGTCTTTAATCACTGCCTCCCGGGTACCCGAAAGGTTTCTCTTCTTTGTGCATCCGAACAAACCTGACTGCCGATCTTGGTATTTGTTAAGAGTTAGATTCTAACAGAAAGTCAGCGGATACATGCCTCACAGACATGATAAATATATATCTATAGAAAGCTTTAAATTACTACTTAACGAAATAAATCAAATCGAAAACAAAAACTCATTAATTCATTCATGGCCCCATTAATGTGCGCAGTTGTACATTCACTATTTTCAGGAGGCTATGGATCCAATATGTTTTCCCACACATGTGCCGTGTAAACCAGTTCTATATTATTGTCTTCTTCACAGCTGTAAAACCAGCAAACAACATTCTCTTTTGTATTAAGCTTATACAGAGACCAGAATCATCGTTAAGAAGACACAAACTTGGGTTAGCAAACCAATCAATTTGTAGCAAGGAGGATAAAACCAGGTTTACATGCGTCCATCATCGTCTGGTCTGGATTTCTGAGATGTCTTGTATGGGATCAGATTCCCGTCTAAAGTATTGCAGTCACGGATTAAAAAATAACAAGCGTGAAAACAAAATTTAAAAACGCAAGTAAAAATATATTGCAGCAAATTTTTCAGAATTGCAAACAATGGTCACGGATCTAAAAATAATATGCATAAATCATAAAAATATTCAATTTATTAATTGAAACTTTAAACACATTTAAAATCATATTGCACAAAATTGAAAAATCATGTTTTCCTTGGTTATATTTCTCTGTTTTTTCTGCTCATGTTTTTATTTTTTGTATGCTTATGCTGTTTTCCCTTCGCTCTTGTTTCCACGTTCTGCGCTTGCTTTTCTAAATGTTGCGGTCAGAGTAAATCAGGGCAGGCATCTATTTTCTTCATTAATCATGTTTTTGCAAATTAAGACCTACTAATGGTAAGAGAAGAGCCACGGTGACATGGGTGACACTACTGTCGGGCTCAATTCTACATTTGTAATCCCTCTCGATAGAGCTTCCTCTTCTGCAAAACTATCCATCCAAAACTATTATGCTTAGCAGATTCATGTTCCCTACATTTTAACAACACTTTTTTTAATTGGATGAGTTTCATTATGTCCCTTTACTGATATCCAGTAATTCAACATTAGCTTTATTTTTCTTATATCAAGAGGCACTTCATTTCTACCTGTAAGGGAGGAATAGGAGAAGACCTGATATGACACAGGGTTAATGAACAGAACATGAGCACACTTAAAATGACATGATGTTACTCTTGTACAGTAGGTGGCGCTATGCACCGAGAAGCTGTGTGCAATCCGCCATTAACCAAGAGAAGAAGAGAACTGAGAGAAAGTAGTATTGTAGCAGTAATGAAGTATTGTCTTCTCAGCAAAGCTCTGTTGTTGTAGATCATTAAATCGTGATGTTGTCTCAGAAGTCTGTCTGAAGTCTCTTTCGGAGGAACCGTGAACAAACGCTGTCTGTAAAGTCATTGTCTGATAAAGGAGCGAGTCATAAAGCTTTCGGACGAGTCTGAGGAGAGGTCAGTAATTCACGGTGTTTCACATAGAAACACAAACATCAGACACATTTTCCATGTTTGGACTGATAATGTGCTGTTACTGAATGTCTCGTGATCACTGAGTGTAATGCATTGCTGCTAACGCGATCTTCTCTTTATTCATTTATCTTTGGCAGATCACATTTCTTATAGTCGCTTTTAAACTTAGTTTTAGGTTCTGTATTATTATCAGTTACTGTAAAGTCTTACTTATTTAATGTTTTCTGTTCTCGTGTCAGATATGTATAGCTCTGTGTAGATAAGCGCTAATGTTGTTTAAGGGACCGTCTACAAATTCCAGTCATAGTGCAAAAACAAAACGTTAACTACGTCCAGTTATTAATTCAAATGAATGATTTTTACAAAGTTGTAGTAAATGCTGAGGCCAGACTGACTTACTGAATGTGAGCTACAACATTTGGAATGTGGGACCTTTTGCTGAATCACAGTAATTATTTTCTAATTGAGTACTGTACATGTATAAAGAGGTAATTGAGTACTGTACATGTATAAAGAGGTAATTGAGTACCGTACATGTATAAAGAGGTAATTGAGTATGGCTCTTGTGTTCTGAGTATAGGGTTGTAACTGTATGAGATTTTCACAGTATGATAATCATCTCAGAAAATATCACGGTTTCACGATATGTATTAAACAATCATTCTTATCAGTAACAATGACTCTTAAAAGATTAAGAACAAGTTATTTGAGTGAACAAATCCTTTATTGCAACAAACTTGAAAACATTTTAATTAAGGAATTGAAGTCTCCCTTCTGAAAAAAAATAAATGTAAAAAAAAATAAAAATAAAATAAACAATTAAAAATAAAGCTATAACACTTATGTATATTTTAATTAATGTTTTAAAATGTTATCAAATGAACATTTAACAACTCCTTTTATTTTTGGCAAAGTGCTGCACAACAGAAGTATATGAAGTTAAAACAAGAACAAACATGATATTCCTTAAGAGTAATGTTTTAAAAAATCCATAATTATAAAGAATATTATTGCTGTTATAACTTTGTATATTGTACAATGCTAATATATTGTATTTCTGTCATAACTTCAAGTTAAATTGAACTTTTATTTTGACGGGTTGTAGTGATCCTTTGAGTTTCAGAGAGTATTTGACAATGTTTTTCTCAAATAAAACTAGTAAATGTTTATTTGTGTTTTCTCTCAGAGCAGCTCTGGTGATGTTCATGTTGATGTAGACGCTGAAAACACCATTAGTGTCATGCGTACTTCAGTATGTAGTAGATAAACCAACGCCACTCAGAGACACGCAGAAACATCAGATATAGCAGTCTGTTTGTGCTTTAATATTCACAGTATCACGTATCATATCCACTTTTGATTTATCCATCCATCAGATTGTGTGTTTTACATGATATCCTCGTTATACTGTAAATTACATGTTCTCGACTGCACCGGGATTCCCTCTGCATCACAGAAATCATACGCCCTTAACTTATAACTTGTTATAAATGTGACGCACCTTTATCTGCACGGAGGGATGTATTCCCACATTTAAACTTTTTTATTTATTTTTTTTCGGCGGGGATGGAGATTATATATGTAGATTTGAATAGATTATATATAGATTTTTTTTCTGTACGTGTGTGAAAGCATCCAAGTGAAAATAAGTTGCATATGTTGCCCCCATCTTATAATAAGAGAGTTTGACTTTATGTCACTTCCTGCCTCCCTTGGTGTTTGTAGTCAATTTGTATCTTATCTTGTTCAGCTTGTTAGCCTCCTGTATTTATATATACATATGTGTGTGTGTGTGTGTGTGTGTGTGTGTGTGTGTGTGTGTGTGTGTGACGAGGGGTATATTTGTAGCAATACCCAAAAATACATTGTATGGGTCAAAATTATAGATTTTTCTTTTATGCCAAAAATCATTAGGATATTAAGTAAAGATCATGTTCCATGAAGATATTTTGTAAATGTCCTACCGTAAATATATCAAAACGTAATTTTTGATTAGCAATATGCATTACTAAGAACTTAATTTGGACAATTTTAAAGGAGATTTTCTCAATATTTAGATTTTTTTTTTTTGCACCCTCAGATTCCAGATTTTCAAATAGTTTTATTGCAGCCAAATATTGTCCGATCGGAAAATTCATGCCGATAGTTTTCCGGTTCGCGTCCGTTGCTGGAGTGGCTGAGAAGGGTCCGCTGGCATCATACAGCACGAGAGCGGCCTCTAGAGGCGGAAATCACTGACAGCACGTGTTGTTTATTTTGACACGTGACACTGCGCGCTGCACAGAGCGGGAAACTCCAGACTCGCATTTAAATACAGCTGACAGAAAATCCTGTCACGAACAGAGCGACATTCACATAGTTTTCTATTAAATTAATTGTTTTAGACCGCCACTTGAATTGAACGCAAGGCATCTGGTGTGTGTGTGTGTGTGTGTGTGATATCTCTGAGTTCTCCTAGACGCAGCGCTGCGCTTTTGCCCGGTGTGTGATTAACTTTTTTTTTCTTTTTTTTTTTTGATCAGATAATTATCAAGTGTTAAAAAATAGAAGCAAATAAAGTGTGTGAGTACACATACAATATCCATATGTATGTAATTTTAATGCTGTGGCCTTGTGTAGATATTTAAAGATGGCCATCTTTAAGCATGACTGTTGAAATTAAATGGTAACACTTAACAATAAGAGTCCATTCGTAGCATTAATGAAAACTGTAGAAGTATTGTTCCTTGTTAGAGTGTTCATTTCAACATTCACTATTAGCTACTAATAAGGCTACATTTTTAAATTTTAAAGTTTCTTCTTTTAACATTAGCAAACTATAAAATAACTTTAATGATCAATATAGTAAATAATATTAATATTTGTATTCATTTACAAAGTATGGTTCTGTACCGTTACTGCTTTTTATTATTATTTTTTAAAATAGTAAAGCACTAGCTTTCTTTCAGTATCCATTTTTAAAACTATCGGTTGATTAATCGGTATCGGCCAGTGTGGGCCAACCTAGCTGTCGGTATCGGTAAAATCCACTATCGGTCTACCTCTAATATATATATATGTGTGTGTGTGTTTCTTTAGTTCTTTGTGAGTTGTTGAATGTAATGGTTGTCTGTTTGCTTGCCATCATGTTCTTCGTTCCCTTTGGTTTTTAGCTTATTGTTTGTTCTAGTTTTTCCATGAAATGCCTGCACACAGATCCTTGTCTCTGCCTGTTTTCTCCAGCTTTTCCACAACGTTACAGTTTTTGACTGGCATGTCTCTTTGACTTGTGCATCTTTGAGCCTATATTTAGTAGAAGTAAAATACTTAAGTACTGTTAAAATCAGATACTCTAATACTTTTACTCAAGTTGTTTTGGAATTGGTAACTTGTAGTGGAGTAGTTTTCACTGTAAGGTATCTGTACTTTTATTCAGGTATGTTTTTCCGGTACTCTTTACGCCCCATTCACACGGGGCATTGGCATCAACGCCTCTCGTTTACTTTGAATTTAGTGATGTCAAGCGTTGCCGAACTGAATTGTGGGTCCGTCGCGTTGCTTCACTGGCGATGCTCGCGGCAGAAGTTGAAAACTTTTCAAGCGCCAACACAGGCGTCAGCCAATCAGATTGCCTTATGCAAATACCCTAAAAAGAGAGCAAAGAACGTTTACATTATCAAAGAACATTTTCACTTCAGTCCAACGAGTTCAAGCACTCTCAAAAACTGCCATAATAATCTCTAAAGCTGTTTACACTGTGAAATTAATATCTTACTTACATTCGTACATCTTCACTTTGTTGTTTCTGATGAGAGAATTAATGTCAGTCAGAGAATTCAGTCAGCGCGTGGTGATGAAACAGCACTGATTGGTCCTTGCATTCATAAGCTCAACAGAATCCCATACGATGCTGTGCCAGCCAGCGAACGCAGATTTGAATTTAACAGCTGTTTTACTTTTTATATAGTTTACAGGACAAACTGCGCATTTCACCCAAAATGGTTTGGTTTGATATGATTACAAATTTAGCGGGGGGGGGGTGGGGTTGGGAGCTTGTTGACAGGGGGGCACTAGTTTAAATCCAGATAAACCAGTGCTGACAAATAGCAGAAAAACACTGTGTGCAACGAGACAGTCAGAAGGCTTTTCAATCTACAAATCGCCATCGTTTACCAGGGATTTACTGTAACATTAACTGCACCGTGGTATTGTGGCAGAAATGTGGGGTATTTATATCAAATTTATTATATTAATGTAGACGTGTATTAAATGTATTAAAGGAGTAATGGAATGTAATTACACTATGTTTGTGATTAAGCTATAGGCTAGTGTTTGTGCATTTATAATGTATTTAGACTACTGTTTTACATATAAATAGGCTACCTAGAAACCATATAGTTGGATTTTTACCATAGTATTGAGGTGCTATATGTGTGGTTTTAACTCTGGTTATCATGATGCAAATGTATGGAAGAACAATGGTTAATTTATAATAAAACTCAAACATTCAGAAAAATACAATTTCACCATATAAAAAAGGAGGTTGTTGCAATTTTTTACAGATGTTACTGATTTTTACATCTGCATCCTAACTGAAACTACTACTGTCAACTCAATGTCAAATGTGCATTTCTAAGAGACAAAAAATAATATTATTATTATTGCATATATATACAGTGGTGTGAAAAAGTGTTGGCCCCCTTCCTGTTTTTTTTTTTTTTGCATGTTTGTCATACTTCAATGTTTCAGATCAACAAACTAAATTTAAATATTAATCAAAGATAACACAAGTAAACACAACATGCAGTTTTTTAAATGAAGTTTGTTATTATGAAGGGAAAACAAAATCCAAACCCACATGGCCCTGTGTGAAAAAATGCTTGCCCCCTAAACCTAATAACTGGTTGGGCCACCCTTAGCAGCAAGAAATTTTGCGATAACTTGCAATGAGTCTGTTACATCGCTGTGGAGGAGTTTTGGCCCACTCATCTTTGCAGAATTGTTGTAATTCAGCCACATTGGAGGGTTTTCGAGCATGAACCGCCTTTTTAAGGTCATGCCACAGCATCTCAATAGGATTCAGGTCAGGACTTTGACTAGGCCACTCCAAAGTCAAGTCAAGTCAAGTCACCTTTATTTATATAGCGCTTTTAACAATACAGATTGTGTCAAAGCACTTAACAGTATCAAATTGGAGGATAGAGTGTCAGTAATGTATAATGATAAGATTAAACACTCAATTTTCAGTTAAAGGCATTTCATTATTGAATTCAGAGATGTCATTGTCTAGCTCAGTTTAGTTTAAATAGTATCTGTGCAATCAAATCGGCGATAATCGCTAGAAATTAAGTGTCCCCAACTGAGCAAGCCAGAGGCGACAGCGGCAAGGAACCAAAACTCCCTCTGTGACAGAATGGAGAAAAAAAAACCTTGGGAGAAACCAGCCTCAGTCGGGGGGCCAGTTCTCCTCTGACCAGACGAAACCCACAGTTCAAAAGTTTAAAGTCTTCATTTTGTTTTTCTTCAGCCATTCAGAGGTGGACTTGCTGGTGTGTTTTGGATCATTGTCCCGCTGCAGAACCCAAGTTCGCTTCAGCTTGAGGTCAAGAACAGATGGCCGGACATTGTCCTTCAGGATTTGTTGGTAGACAGCAGAATTCATGTTTCCATTTATCACAGCAAGTCTTCCAGGTCCTGAAGCTGCAAAGCAGCCCCAGACCATCACTCTACCAAGCAATTTTACTGCTGGTATGATGTTCTTTTACTGAAATGCTGTGTTGGTTTTTACACCAGATGTAATGGGACACACACCTTCCAAAAAGTTCAACTTTTGTCGCATCAGTCCACAGAGTATTTGCCCAAAAGTCTCGGGGATAATCAAGATATTTTTTGGCAAATTTGAGACGAGCCTTTGTGTTCTTTTTGGTCAGCAATGGCTTTTGCCTTGGAACTCTCCCATGGATGCTGTTTTTGCCCAGTCTCTTTCTTATTGTTGAATCATGAACACTGACCTTAAGTGAGGCCTGCAGTTCTTTAGATGTTGTTCTGGGTTCTTTTATGACCTCCTGGATGAGTCGTCTTTGTGCTCTTGGAGTAATTTTGGTAGGCCGGCCACTCCTGGGAAGGTTCACCACTGTTCCAAATTTTCTCCATTTGTTGATAACGGCTCTGACCATGGTTTGCTGCAGTCCCAAAGCCTTAGAAACGGCTTTATAACCCTTTCCAGACTGATACATGTAAACTATTTTGTTTCTCATCTGTTTATGAATTTCTTAAGATCGCAGAATGATGTGTTGCTCTTTAAACATGCTTCACTTTGTCAGACAGGTTCTATTTAAGTGATTTCTTGATTCAACAGGTGTGGCAGTAATCAGGCCTGGGTTTGGCTAGAGAAATTTAACTCGGCTTTCTAAAATAATGTGATTAATCACAGTTCTTTCATGATTTAACAGGAGGGGGCCATTCATTTTTCATGTAGGAAAGGTTGGAAACCACTGTCTTACACTATAGCCAACAATACATTTTATGGGTCAAAATTATCCATTTTTCTTTTATGCCAAAAAACATTAGGGTATTAAGCAAAGATGTTTTATGAAGATATTTTGTAAATTTTCTACTGTAAACATATCAAAACATTTTTTTTTTTTTTTGTAATATGCAGTGCTAAGAACTTCATTTGGACAACTTTAAAGATCGATTTTCTCTGTTTTTTTTGCACCCTCAGATTCCAGATTTTCAAATAGTTGTATCTCGGCCAAATATTGTCCAACAAACCATACATCAATGGAAAGATTATTTATTCAGATGATGTATAAATCTCAATTTAAAAAAAATGCCCCTTATGTGAGTGTAGTGTTAACGGATGAGCATTTTAAACTGATGTGCTCTTTGTGCCGATGCTGCTACTTTTATTATAGTAATGTAATGATTTACAAAGAGACAACAGCAGGGCCGGCGCTAGCTATAGGCAGAGCAGGTGATTGAGGAGTAATAAAAATATAGCAGTGTATTTTATAATTTTATATTTTCACACAGACAATAGCCATTTTTCAATATGCGCTCTTGTCTGTTCTTGTGGACTTGTGAAACGTCATTGCTCAAAAACGTGCGTAATTTTCAAAATATTACTGTTATACTGTCATGAAATGTAGTTTTAAGAGTTTTTCAGGCGAGAATGTAGTTGTTTAAAACTCAAATCTGCGGTTTATTTATAAAGATAATTGAAAATTTGATATGCCGATTTCGGAGCTCCAGACGATCAGCGGGCGCTCCGTGCTCATGTATCCGCTTCGAGCAGCCTTACGCTCGGCTAGTCCTTCCGACATTTGCCGCTGGCTCTGATGTCTCTGTAGTGATTAAACGAGATTTAATTCATTTTGTGTATATTTAACAGGCATTCGTGGTCTCATGAATCTATTATTTGTTCCTGGTCATATCGTTTTGACTGAGCACATAGTTTAACTTTTATATTTATTTTGAACTTTACCATAATTTGCAGCACTGACTTTGTAGCAAACGTTTGACTGTGAATTGTTTGCTTTTGACTTTATTTCCTCTTATACTTTGTACTTATACTTTTATAATGGCTATTATTGTTCATTAAAACTGACATAAAAGAGGCAGAGTTGTGATTATTGTCGCGTCGATCGCTACTTTCCGGCATACACCACGCCTATCAAGTAAAGGGTACTGTTGGCAGTGGAAACGGACTCTGGGTTCGGCCCATTCCCGAGCTCGGAGCCCTTCCCCAGAACAGCACGACAACTACGCATTACTATACTCGCCAAATATGCATTACCATACTCCGGCTAATTATATGTAAGTGTGAACTCGTGAAGACTACAATAATGGCGATTTTTCAACTGCATGGTACGGCACGGTACGGTTCAGTACGGCTCACTTTAGGGGTACTTTTTTTAGTACCGTACTGTAGGGGAATTTACAGTAAAGACCCTCGGACCAGGTGTGTTGAATAAAGACCAGAAGTCAAGAGATTTGATCAAAAATGAAGAAAATTTACTGAAGATAGTTTGCAGTTTCATCAGCAGAAGTCAGCTTCAAGACTCACAATCGAGTTCGTAGGCCGCTCTGCGTACATGTCAAAAACACCAGTAATTATACCCGAACAGAGGTTGCTAACTGAGTCAATGCATAAATCATCAAAATTCTGATAGGTTCTAAAACCTAGATAAACTTAGACAATCTCCACATATGGACGTAAACGCTTCAAACATATCTCCATCAGATCGGGCAGACGTCAGCGATCAGGGATCATGCAAGATAGGTGTCTTTTTGGTCAGGATGGCGGTAGCTGACAGAGACAGTCTTCTAACACAGAGAGAGAGAGCTACCAGCACACACACATACACACAGAGCACTTATCAGAACTTCAAGGCCGCCTTGCCTTCGTTACACACACACTATGAAGTCATCATCTTAGAGAGTAGAAGTACAGCATAAAGCAGGATTCTTTAATATCTCATAAGCGCACATAAGGCTACACATTTCACTCTTGTCATAACTTGATTAATAGTCAAACAAGAAATAATGTAATAATATAATTAATATCAATATGAAGGATATGGCAGCTCGGCATCCACTCCTTCAGTACCGTTACCAAAACGTGACGTGTAAACTCTGCTGATCACTGATTGGCCGGAGAAAATCGTCACTGCCTGCGTCATTGAACTTGTGGCACGAGACACAACAGACCCGCTAGATTTAAATCAGCACAGCCAGCGTAGGATCGAACACAACTGTTTTGAATGAGCGCACCTTTCTTTTAACAACCAAAAAATGTCTGTTTCGTTGTCTGTTGAGGAAGTACAGACGTTCCTCTCGTTGAGAGCCGAGGAGTGGCTCCAGCGAGAGCATAACGGAGCGACACGGAATTAAAACGTTTTCAGGAGTCACGGCAGTGCGGCTACGGCAGTAGAGGCAGCGCGACTATAACGACACGTGAATAATCCTGCCCACTCTAAAGTGGTACTAAACTGCCGTGGAATCACAAACCGAGCCAAACCACGCAGTGGAAAAGCGCCATAAGATTTAACTTCTACTGATAATGCAATTTTGGTAAGCTAATGTGAGCCTAATTGCCTAATTGTTATATAATTCAGATGGGCTACCTGTTATTTTTATGTTATATCAAAAAGTGTATATTTTTAAATGTCAATGTTGGTACATTTTAATAGTATTTACCATACTTTTAAAACAAAAATTAAAATAGGAAAAATATGCAATATGAAAATAATTTAAGAAAAAATGTTTTAAAGAGATTAAAAAAAAAAATAAAAAACAAGATTTGGTTTTAATAATAATAATTCATTACATTTATATAGCGCTTTTCTGCTTATCCAAGCGCTCTACATTGTCAGGGGTCTCCTCGTCCACCACCAGTGTGTAGCATCCACTGGGATGATGCGACAGCAGCCATAGTGTGCCAGAACGCCCACCACACACCAGCTTACTGGTGGAGAAGCCAATCAGCAGATATGGGGATTGTTAGGAGACCATGCTGATCAGAGGCCAATGGGCAAATTTGGCCAGGAATGCCGGGGTCATACCCCTACTCTTTTCGAAAGACATCCTGGGATTTTTAATGACCACAGAGAGTCAGGACCTCGATTTAATGTCTCATCCGAAGGACGGTGCTTGTTGACAGTGTGGTGTCCCCAGTATAGTGACGGGGACGCTATACTGTCAACAAGCACCGTCCTTCGGTGGACGGTTAGGACCCACACAGACCACAGGGTGAGCGCCCCCTGCTGGCCTCACTAACACCTCTTCCAACAGCAACCTAGTTTTCTCAGGAGGTCTCCCATCCCGGTACTGACCAGCTCAACCCTGCTTAGCTTCAGTGGGCAACCAGTCTTGGGCTGCAGGGTGATATGGCTGCCGGCCATATTTTCAAAAAGCCTTTTTCCAAAAGGTACATCTGGAAAATAGGGGGTCAGTAAACTGATTTCTTGTTGATTTTGGCAAATCTGCTTCTTCCACACAGAAATTCATGTTCAGTGAAGCTCCTCACAACAATCACACATTCAGCAGTAAATGCTGGAATATTCCCATCAGTTTACAAGTGAAGACGAGCATCAGAGCATCAGGAAGAGCTGAGTTTATTAAAGAGGACAGAGAGAAGATGAGAGATCCAGAACCCTGCAGAATCAAACACACTGAAGATACTGAACAACAAACAGGTTGCTGTTTATTCTTCTCTCTTTATTAATAATGCTGACGGTTATAAAGCTTCAAGTAGTTTTATATTGTTTGTGTTGTAATTAGAGAATTATTTAGAGCTCTGCAGTAATATAGCTGAATAATCAAATATTAAGAGACACTTTCTGTAAACTGGGTAGTTTTTTTTCAGCAAAATTATTTGTTAGATAACTGTGTAGTTGATCAAACATATTTAGTAGTTCTCCCTATAGAAACATGGGATTTGTGCCTATAATATTTTAAAAATCATAATTTGAAGATCAATGTACCTCAGTCATTGATGAATGAAGAAGTTTCAGAGATTTATATATAAAATGTACTAGATGTATTTATAAAACTGTGTCAAAATGTTGTATAGCAATTGTCTACTTTCTGCTGTTACATCAGGGGTCACGTTTATGTCTTTACACATTTTTTTTAATGAGTTAATGAAAATAAACCATTTTTACTTTTATTTCAGAGTTGATTGAAGAAAATGAGGAGAATAAAGAATTGAGTGAAGCTGAGGGAATAAATCACTTCAGAACTGGAAAAAAAACTTTGAGTTGCTCTCAAACTCAGAAAGTTTTAAAGAAAAGAAGAGCCAAGAAATCTTTCACCTGCACTCAGTGTGGAACGAGATTGACAAACAAACAGAGTCTTGAGCTTCACATGAGAGGATTCACACTGGAGAGAAACCGTACACATGTGATCAGTGCGGGAAGAGTTTCACACAAAAAGGAGAACTTACATTACACATGAGAGTTCATACTGGAGAGAAACCATTCACTTGTGATCAGTGCGGGAAGAGTTTCTCACGATCATCAACCCTTAAGAATCACATGAACATCCACACTAGAGAGAAACTGTACACATGTGATCAATGCGGCAAAACATTTTTGTGGGCTTCAGCCCTGAAGCAGCACCTGAGAGTTCATACAAAGGAGAAGCCACATTCATGTTATTTGTGTGGAAAGAGTTTTTCACTCCTACAACATTTAAAAGTACATCAGAAAATACACACTGGTGTGAAAGAGTACATGTGCTTTGAGTGTGAGAAGACTTTTACTTCAGCAAGCTATTTAAAACTGCATGAGATGATTCACACTGGAGAGAAACCACACACATGTGATCAGTGCGGGAAGAGTTTCACACAAAAAGGTGACCTTACGGAGCATATGAGAGTTCATACTGGAGAAAAACCGTTCACTTGTGATCAGTGCGGAAAGAGTTTCACACAATCATCAACCCTTAATTATCACATGAAAATCCACACTGGAGAGAAGAAGCACACATGTGATCAGTGCGGGAAGAATTTTAGAAAAAAAGGAGACCTTTCATCACACATGAATGTTCATTCTGGAGAGAAACAATTCACTTGTGATCAGTGCGGGAATAGTTTCTCACAATCATCAACCCTTAAGAATCACATGAAAATCCACACTAAAGTTCATACAAAGGAGAAGCCACATTCATGTCATTTGTGTGGAAATAGTTTTTCACATCTACAACATTTGAAAGTTCATCAGAAAATACACACTGCTGTGAGAGAGTACATGTGCTTTGAGTGTGAGAAGACTTTTACTACAGCGAGCTGTTTAAAACTGCATGAGAGGATTCACACTGGAGAGAAACCTTACAAGTGTTCACACTGTGACAAGAGATTCAGTCAGTCAGAAGACCTGAAAAGACATGAGAGGATTCACACTGGAGAGAAACCGTATCACTGCACTGCATGTGGGAAGCGTTTCAGTGATTCATCTGCTCTACACAGAAATACAAAAAACATTCACAGTAAGTAGATCATCTTCAGATCTTTCAGGTCTGATGCTGCGTCCTCAACAAATGTGACACAATAATGCATCAAGCAACAGAATATCATCTGGATAAATCTGTCATTACAAGCGACATGACAAAGAAACATTATCTAAAGTTTTCACAGTGAATAAAGTTCATCTTCAAAACCAGCAGATTCAACTGAGATTCAGATCAACTCAAAGATGGAGTTCCTCCCCAAAGAACAATGCCAAAAAGTTTTATTGCTTTCTTATGAGTTTCATATTATGTTCAATTGTCTTATAATGCATGTGTCACTTGTAGTTTGCTTACTCTTTCATGAAGGAAAGCAGAAGTTTTTACAAACTGTTCTTGTTCAGGAAGATGAAGAAGACACTGTAAAACTTTTAAGAGAGACTGAGATTTATTTTTTATTTTGTTCTTCATTGTGTAAGGCCTCTGCGGAACAGACCCACCAAAAAGATTCCCAAATCAGGATCTAAAGATTCCCCCACACAGCCATCACGAGGTGGTAAAACTGACAACACCCTCATTGTCTGGATTAGTTCCTCTCAACATGATAATAGTTAATCCAATCAAGGGAAAAGAGAACTCGTTTGTCTCAACGAACTGAAGAGTCATTTAAACAACATACGGTTAAGAACTACCTCGTGGACACAAGTCTACAGTTGGCCACAAACGGGTTAATGTTTACACCTCACCGGAAGTGGTGTTTCGTTCTTCCTGTATTTATCTTCTGTGTATTGTTCACTCCAGATTCTGAGAAATCCAGAGCATTTTGCTTCATTATTTTCATTATCATGTTGTCACCGTGTCTTATTATAAATGCTGTCGACCTAATCAACATTTTACATCAAATCAGTGGCTTAGCCATTTAACATGGAATATTGTTTTAGATTTTAAAAATGTATGCTGTGATACAAACATGCAGTTCATATTTAATACTTTTTAAATGTTTTAGTTTTCAGATTCAGACGTAATAATGTAAAAAATATCTAAATATCTAAACTAAACAAATACAATGCACCACAGTTTTAAAGGGAAACGTTACCATATTACAGGTGAGACTAAATGTTTCATAATTAATGAACTTCACAATGTTATCAATGTGTTTTCCGGTTTATTATTGTGAAGCTGCTCTCAAGCAATCTGTTCTGTGTAAACACTATATCGAGGGCTGAGAACCAGAAGGACGTAAGAGACATTTCACCAACTTTACAGGAGGCCCAAAACAAAAATGTACCATAGTTTGATCTGATTTTGTGTACTGATTTTAATCATTTATAATAAAAATGTGTACACACATGGATGATAGTATACTTATTGAACACTATTTTAACATTTATTCAGAATTTGTATTTTATTTTTAAATATTTAAAAATGTCACATTTTTTGTCACCAATGTTTCATTCAATTTCATGTATAAAAACATGGGCACATCTGCTGACAATATGAACAAAACACTGCATTAATGAATTTAAAAGAATCCATTGTGATAAAATAAAATATCACATAAAATACCTTACATCAACTTAGTTAACTGAATGAAAAAATATTTTACTGAAATAATAATCTCAGCCACTTAACAATTTGGTCAAATGGGTAATTGAAAAGTCTTTACAGATGACTTCCCTAGTGAAAAATGTTTTTGAAATACATTTATTGCATGCTATACAAAAAATACATTTACATGTTGTTTACACATCACTAAACTGGTCTACTTAAAGTCAGCTAAAGTGGAACAACTAATTTTGTACTTAACACACTTTAATTGTAAGAAAGTAGTGAAATGCAACTAAAGATGAACTGTATGGAATGCCAAGACTGCCAAAATTATAAATAAATAAAGAAAGAAATGTAAAAAAAAAAAAAAGCAAATATAAATACATAAATAAATATACAAAATAAATAAATAAATTATATATATATATATATATATATATATATATATATATATATATATATATATATATATATATATACTGTATATATATATATAATTTAATTTCTATTTATGTATTTTTTCCACATGTTTTTATTTATTTATACATTATTTATTAATTTCTACTTTAATTTATTTTCACATGTATTCATTTACATATTTGTTCATTTATTTTCACATTTATTTACTTCTACATTTATTTAATCTCATAACATTTTGTTCAAAGGTTTTATAGAAAGCAGAAATACAGTCCAATTGGCATTGCCTATATGTTTAAAAACAATGCCAAAAACAAACAAACAAAAAAAAAGTTATTTAATTCATTAATATTCATGAAAAACTATGGACAAACATGTTATCGGGAAGTTTAAACTACATGTTGTCATTTGATCAACCAAAGTTAATCGTGCGTGTTTGTTTCAAAAATAATCGGTTCATTCGAGTCGTTCGTTCGAGACTACACTGCTTGATTTTCAGTAGCGAAGCAATTTATTGAGTATTTTGTAGTTCAGTATTCTGTATTGTCAACAAAATGTTTCAATTTTGCTGACAAATATTTTGAAAATCAGAGCAAGCGCTGTACGATTCAAAAATTAATGTCTGGTTTGAGTCGGTTCTTTAATAATAAATTGTAATAATGTTAGCAGTCAATAAATTAAATTAAATAATTTACACTGCAAAATTACAACTGCAATAAATAATGTTATGAGATTAATGTTTTAAATACATTTATGAATATACAAATAAGAAATGTTGGGGGGGAAATGCATACTTTTCAACATACACTCTTAGAAAAAAGGGTTCATTGGGGTTCTATATAGAACCATAGGGTTCTTTACTCAATTCCAAAGAACCTTTTATGCTAAAAAGGTTATATAATGACAAGAAAGAACCCTTTTGGCACAAGGGTTCTTTAGACTATTATTCATTCATATATTACATTATTCTGCTACATTTTATAGTTATTAATAGTAATTATAGTAAATTATTGTTTACTGAACTGTTGTAGTAACTTAATATCACATTTTAATCATGCTGATTTTTGGAGGAGAAAAACTGAACTGGCACTCTTCATGTGATATTGATTAACTACATAAAATGATATAAATATATACATTTTCTAACCCCCATATCTTGAATTTTGTGATCATTCACATGCATTCATAAATGCATTTGAATACACTGAATAATGCCGAAAGAACGCACTCAAGATGCACACACGCACTAGTCTAACTAGACTTCATCATGTAACTTTACATCAGCCTAGATGCGTGCACTCTGTAGGCACGATTTCTTTAGTTTTTGAAATATACTTGATAATGTGAAATCGCACATCGCTAAAACAAAAATTACGATATTATCGCAGACGATACAGCCTATATCGCACACCCCTATATTGACCTTATTGTCATCATCATCATCATCATTATTATCATCATAACAAGAAATTACTCAGTACAAAAACAAACATAACGGCTCATTCTAAGCCATTTATAGCTGAATAGGCTTTCTTCTTGTCTTACTTAGCCTTGTTTGCTCCTCTTTCATTTCATCCTTTATCATTTATTTGAAATTACTGTACCGCAACTAAACAATTTTGCATTATGGATTTACATTTTTTTTTATCTGTTGAACAGCAAACATAAATAAAAAGATGTAATAAACTCATTATTTTCATTAATTTTACAAAGTAAACAACTGTGATTTGTTTGCATTTTCGCGAGCATATTCATGCAGCGCTGTCTCGCGAGTGCAGTGCACGTTTTGAATTCCAGCGGTCGACAAGAGACTGACCCCCGTCTGTTGATTTAAATTGATGGTCTGACGGAAATATTGTTGTGGTAAGTCAGAGAAATACATAGATTTTTTAAGTAATTTACTTGTTATAAGCTTTAAACCTGTAAGGTCCACGAATTTGGTCCAAGGACGGTATCCAATCGTGGGTGAACGTTTCCTGTGTGTTCGGTCTTTTCAGCGCGCAAAGTTAATAAATCTAGGTTAACTTCAAATCTAACTCCATTTTTATTAACTAATCTGACTCCATTTTATTATAACCTCGAATTTAGGTTGAAATGCAAATTGGTTGTTTGTCTATTTCTAATTAGTATTCTTCTGATATTTGATTATTGGTAATTTTGCATAGAAACCACTGGAAACTGACCCGCCCTCTACAGTGTGCAAAATATCTCTAAACTCTTAGGATCTGTATTACCTTTTAATTTACTTCTTGTAAGAATGAAACCATTGTACCAGACGCCCTGAGACAATTCAAATGATACCAAACATGACTGTAAATATGACTTGCATTCATGTAGAACATAACAATCTACTATTGACCATTTTGAGCAGAGTGGAGGGAAGGATGGGTGAGGGGAAGGAAGGGGATGAAAAGGAACTGATGCATATGTGAGAGAGGCGTTTTCCCGCATTTTCTCTCAGTCGGATGTGGAGACAGATGTCTGTATGTTAATACACCGTGTTGGTGTTGTCCATCTCAGAAGTTCAAAGTGTCTAAGGTTCTGTAATTCTTACAAAGCCATTAGTAATGAAGTTGTCAATGTTTCTACAGCGGATTTACGCTAAAACACGAAACAGCCTGAACCGTGGCAGTGTCACAAGTTACCTTACATCGGTAAGCTTTTGTTGTGCTTGTTGCAAACTGTTAGATTTGGTGTTTTCTGATGCTGAGCTTAGTTTTTAACAGCAGATGGTCCTCTAAACTAGTTTTTGACCGCACACTCAAACGATCATGAAGAACAGCCCTAAAGAGCGCTTGTGCGTTCAGCTTAGGGGTGGTTCTAGACCCTTTTTAGGTGAGCTTCAACCCCCATATTTTTCGTCTCAGCCCCCCTAAAACTATAATCAGCTATCTGAACGATCAGGCCAGTGCTGCTTCCTCAAGAAAGTTTATCATTCTCTCTTGTTTATTGATCAACCCCCCCTAAAGATGAAATCCTAGAACCGCCCCTGATTCAGCTAGTGGTTAAATGTACTCGCACGTTGGCTCAGAATGCTTTTATGATGCTAGATAATTGTAAACAGCCCACTGTGAACACTCTTGTGATTCACTTCAACCTTTTCAAACTTTATGAATGATTATTTTATGTTCAAGTCAAGTGGTGTGGCACACACAGCTTAACTACAATTAATCAGCCTTGATAACAAGTGTATTAAATTGACACTGTATCTGTACTTGGAATGCACTTACTTGTAGACTGTACAATTAGGGTCCATTCACACGTTCTTATCCCCCTTCATCCATTAATTCCCTAAATCACTTTTCCTCTTTAGGGTTGTGGGGAGGCTGGAGCCTTTTCCCTCAGCAAAATTTTTAAATTGCCTGTTCAAATACAAATTTGTTCAATGCTTTTTGTAGAAGATTTGTTTTTGAGAAATTTACATACGCATCATGATTGTTCATTTTAAAGTTTTAGGCTATTTTATATGAAAAATAAATAAATTGTTTAGAAATTCCACTAATATTTACATTTTATGCAAATATTTTATGTAAATAATTCCACTAATATTTACATTAATATTTAAATTTACAGAATACAACTTTACTTTTTTCGTGGTAGACTAAGAGGTTAATAAAGTAGTGACATATATATGATGTGAAATTAATAGTAACCTTCTGTTTTCCTTTTCAAGATTACATAAAGGTAGACAAATGGACAACAGATGATGTCTGCAAATGGCTCCAAACCATCAACCTGATTGATTCCAAAGAAGTCTTCAGAGGTATTTAACCCCTTAACTGTCACTCACAGTTTTGAACATATACATTATAGTGCACTATTCATGAATGAAAACATTTTGTAACATGATTTTGATGTACCATTTCCATGGTAATGCAATGTCTGATTCTAAAATGGGTTTCAAATGATGAATTTTGAGATTTTAAGTTTTCAACTGATATATAATTTCTTATTATTTCTAAAGCTTGATAGAGAAAAGGGCAACTAAGAAGACTTTCTGTGACAAAGGTCAGAACTCCTGTTATGATGTAGATTTTTCAGGTCCACTCATGTCATAAATTAATTATTACTTTTCCTACATAATTTTGTAACAAAAAGGGGTAAAATACCTATTTGATAACTGCATCCCTCATTTTGACCTGAATACACTTTTGAGTGGTCTAAAACATCATATTGCTCTTTTCATTTTGAATCTTCAGGGAAATCATCTCATCCCTAAAGTTACCCATGACACAGTCATTGCCAGCCTTCAGTTCATTCTTAATTTTGTTCAAGAGCAGTATGCTGAAATAATTAAATTCCATCTAGACCAGTCTGGATTTAGGTTAGAAGACAATGAGGATTTAAATAATTTGCTGTCTAGTGAGGTCCTATTTGACTCTGTATTTGAGTCTGTACTGACTGAATATCAGCTAACCCAATACTGCAAAGAGCATCTGTATCTTGTTGAGCCTGTTCAACATGTGCTCGGTGTTAATAGTAACGGGAAAGAGGACACATTTTTATATATCCCCATTTCTGATGTATTGAAGGTCCAGCTAGAGAAACAAGACATTTTTGAATCTTTTCAAAGAAGCAGTGAAAAGGCTTCAAGTGAATTTTTCGAAGATTTTTCAGACGGAAGGATTTTCCAAGGACAACCCTTTTTTGGTGATCTAAATGTTGTGAGGTTAAATCTCTACACAGACGAATTCGAAGTGGTTAACCCTTTAGGTTCCAAACGGACTTTGCATAAACTCACAGCATTGAAATCTTGATCCAGCTTACAAATCTCAATTGAGACACATACATTTATGTATACTAGTGAGACATCAGCTTCTTCAACGATATCGTTTTAAGGACATTCTGCATCCTCTCATTCAGGATCTGAGAAAACTCTTCAAAGAAGGAATTTTGGTCAGTGTGAATGGACAAGAAATCAACTTAAAGTGTGCTTTGGCTACGATCTCCGCTGATAATTTGTCTGCTCACAACTTGGCTGGATTTACTTGCTGTTTCAGCAGTGGACGAGTTTGCAGATTTTGTATGATCACTTACCAAGATTTAAAATCTCATGTTAATGAAGACAACGTCATCATTCGATCTTCAGAGGTTCACGAGTACCATCTAAGTGCTCTCAGGGAGATTGGAGAGATCTCAAAACAGACATATGGTGTAGTAAATGAATGCCCCTTTAATGACTTGGAGTACTTTAATGTCACCAAATCGTTTCCTCCAGACTTAATGCATGATTTCTTGGAGGGCATTGTACCCATTGTGATCACCAAAGTCATCAAAGCATTGCATTTTTCTGAAATAGTTTCACTCAGTAACATAAATGCTGAATTGGAAGCATTTCAGATTGGAAAGAACGACAAAGGTAATATTCCACAGAAGTTACCACAAAGTGTTCTGAAACAGACCAGATTATTGGGAACAGCAGCTCAAAACTGGTGCCTTTTCAGAATATTACCATTCCTTATTGGACATTACATCCCACAAGGCGAAGCACACTGGGCTGTGTATCTGAAGTGCAGAGAAATTGGTGAGATAATTTTGTCCCCCCGAATAAAAAAAAACGGCCATACCTTTTCTCAGCCTTCCATTTGGAGAATTCCTCTCAGATTTCCAAGCCCTGTTTCCAGATACTTTCTCACACACTATCCTCGCCTCATTTCAGACTTTGGACCTTTGAAGTCCCTGTGGTGCATGAGGTTTGAAGGCAAGCAACAATATTTCAAAAGACTAGCCCGCAACACTTGCAATTTCAGAAACCTGTGTTACACCCTCTCTAAAAGACACCAGCTGAGGCAGTGTTGGGAGTTAACATCATTGGATGCATTTCCACAAAAGACACACTGAAGGTGAATGCTCAGTTCCATTCAGGACCTTTCCTTGTGATCTCAAAGAGGGCATCAGGAATAAAAGTAGAATTAAGGACATCCCCAGCGAGGAGACACTGGCTGTTGTCAATTCTCTTTTGACAAACAATGCAAAATACAAAATTGGAGACAGCTTCATGATTTTTGTGGCAGAGGATGGCATTCCAGTCTTCATGAAAGTGTCTAAAATTGTCCAATTCAGGGCTATTTGGTTGATTTTTGGAAAGCTCCTAATACCCCAAAAGTTTGATTATCATAATCATGCCTTCCTTGTACAAGAGGAGAGGAAGTGGGTTGTCATTCACCCTGGGGAAGAAAAGGACTATCATGCCCTTGACACCTACAAGCATGATGATGACGTATTTATCACCCTCCATCACAGTGTTAATTTATAAAGGTATTTTTCTTTGTAATGTCCTTATTTCCTGACAGAATTACCAGAGTTTGAAAACAGTACTGATTATTTCAAATAGAGCAAGAGATTGATGGAGAAACCCTGCTGGGCTTAACAGAAAGGATGGTGCAGAAACTATTCCCCACAATGAAACGACAAGTGATCTTTTTAAAGGAACTTGAAAGACTGAAGGGATCGTCTTCAATGGAGTAAGCAGGACCCATTCTCCCAGCTTCTGTAATATGTGTATGCAAATATAAAAAATAAAATTGATTTTTTTTTTAATACAGACAAAAACCTGGTGTGGAAACATCTTTGGAGATTCAAATGCATCGCGCTCAGTTAGTAGAATGGCTTGAACTGAAATTAGTTTATGCATTTGGTCTAGGTGAAAAAGTAACACTTACTTTCTGTATAGGCAAAAGTGCTGTGAGCCGTGGCCTGCAGTTTTTAGCCTCCCTGATTTTCCACCAGAACTTAATGAATCATTACAGAGGAAGGATCCATCTTTCAAAAAAAAGGAAAAATCACATCTGCGATCACTGCTAATTCAAGTGTTGTTTGATAGTGTCACAATGTACACATGGTATACATATTATAAAAAAAAACTGCCTAAAAAGCATAAGCAAGATATTTAATTTTAACTGATATATGCCTTTTTCTTAGGTATCCAAGCCACAAGATATACTCGGATGTTCTTGGACGTCTGATCACAAGATTTCCTTTCCTGAAGGATACTAGCCCCTCTGGTCATGTAAGAACAATGTTACATTTCACAAGCTTAAGTCCACAGGTTTCAAACTCAGCCTCAAAACCTGCTTGCCCCTCGTTTCATATGTGCGAGATAACTTCATTACATTGTGATTCTGTCATATTTCCACCTCATTAGTGAGCAAGTTCATTTCTGAAACATGGTAATAAACAGTCTCAGTGCTTTTCTGTGGTAGCCCAAACATAAGGTAATTAAAAATAAATATATAGATAAATGTAGTAATAGTGAAATAAATAAATAAATAATTGGCTTGATAAAACAAATATAATTCATAACCTCTTAATAATCTTTCTACATTAGTTTAGAAAATAATGGGTAATTACGACAATATAAATATATTGATGTGACTCATTTTATTTATGGAAAAATGTGATTTAATTAGTTAATTTTTTAATAGATTGACAGCAATAAATCTATTAAGTCTACATGTCATTTTAGAATTACATATTTGAGGACCAGAACTGTTGTATAAATTGAATTTTTTGAATATGTCTGCAGGATACCCTTCTGCATTGTTTGCGTAACAAATTTAAAAAAGAGAGAATACCTTTAGTGCATTCATCAGCAGTTCAAGAGACGAAGAAGAAATGTGGTGTTAAAAGGAATGCACTGGATCTCTCAGTCTCTGAAGAGGAGGTACACACCAGTCATTTCCTAAGCATACATTAACTTTCACTTTACAATTAAAGGATTAGTTTACCAAACAAATGAAAATTCTGTTGTATATTTACTCACTCTCACTTGGTTCCTAATCTTTATGCAGCACAAAAGGGTCAGATTTTGGGAATGTACTAGTTGTTCTCTATGAGTGGCATTTTCTTCCTTCAAAAGCTATGCAAAAGCACCATGTAAAAAATAGTTATAGTAAAGTAAAAGTAGTCCACACAACTCTTGCATTATATTCCAAGCCATACAATCTGCAGCATGAGACATACGGCCAAATCAAGTTTTTTTTATTCTTGAATAAAAGTCATGTGGGTTTGGAACAACAAAGGTAAACAAGTATGTTCTTTTTTTCCTTAACACTACCATTAGTTGCTTGGTTTGTTGAACAGTTACTGTAATAAATGTATTTATACCATGGTTTGTCTGAATATTTGATTCTGATTGGCAAAAAGGTGTGCATTAAAATGATTTGATTCACAGGTAGTTCCAGTCAGTTTAATTACAATTAAAGTTAAATGTGCTGCTTTTCAATGACATACGTGCACACAAAACACTTGCACACAGAGATCGGAGATTAAAGTAATGTGAACTGAGACTTTTTGCATTTTATTTTTTAAATTTCATACAACCTCAGTTGCATTGCTTCACTGCCATTCATAAGTCCTCTCCTGTGGTCTCATGGAGTAGTAAAGTATCCATTGTAAGCATACTTCAGGATCTCAGCAGAAGTACTTTGATTTTGGATGCTGCTCTGCTCACATACTAATTAATGATTGATGTTTGAAAGTGAAGTGTAAAATAAATTATATAAATAAGTAATTACAGTAATATTTTTTAATAGTCTTTATTAATAACTGAATTTAAAAATAAGCAAAATAATAATTGTATTATTTAGATGTTGTTATACATTCAAATTGACTGGGTTTCCAAAAACACTGTGAATGTAATGTAAACTGAGACAACTATCACAGCTAAAAAGAGAGTGTACCAATAACCTTTTTTTTTTTTTTTTTTTTTTTGTGTGTAAACTGATGTTGCAGATCTGGAGAAAAATGCAGATCTAAAATCAATGTAGTTATTTTAGTTATTGAACTAAAATCAATGTAACATTTGCAATCGTGAGAACTTTCAGTGAAATAGCTCCCTTGGTATGTTACTGAACTATATCATGTTATAAATAAACTACATATTTAGAATTTTTTGGTCTGTCCAATGATTGTAAACGGCCATTAGGTCCGTCAGACTGAAGATATTTTAGGGTTAATGTGACCAAAAATATTTAAGACCCATAGAATCTGAATTTAAGACATTTTAAGACTTTTTAAGGCCTTTTATTAGGAAAACGTTATTTAAGACTTTTTAAGGACCGCGGACACTATTAAGATGAATAGTATCACTCATTCAAGAGAGCTGCCATGTCTAATGAGAAATTAAACACCACATCAGATAACGAATTTAGGTTTACAAGAAAACAAGCATCAGCTTACCTTTAAAGAGCAGAACAGCTACGATTAAGACAGCTAGTGACTTATTAATATTGCTGTTTCTTTCTCAGAACAAAAAACTAAATAACAGAAAGAGATCACAACATATTGACTGTGGACTTAAAGATCAGGAGTAAAAAGCAGGACTATATTGATATGAACTTTCATCTGTGCACACGTCTACTGAGTTTACCTGCAGTCTGTCTGGGACACGGGACGTGTTTCAATCTAAACTCTTTTATATTTCACTGCTTCTGAGTTTATCAGCATCGGGAGGTTTAAAAGACAGTTAATATTCAGTAATAACTAAGTTAAGCTGGATAATGACACTAACTTTACAACATCCACGCTGTTATTGAACTGAATCAACACTGAACACTTAAACTGAACAATTACACGATTGTCTTCTGTATCGCTGCTTCACAGATCAAACTGAATGTGTTTCATCATTAACTTTGCAACATCTCCCTGTTTATTAAAATGAGAAATTGCTTTGAAACAATCTGTATTTTATTTATTTTTTTCTTTTAAGAAATGACTTTAATTCAAGGATGCATTGAATTGATCAAAAAGACAATGAAGTACTTTTTACAGTAAATTATTTTAAAATAAGTGTAATTTTTAAGCATGTTAGTGATTTTCATTGCTACAGCTTCAGTGAGATTCTGATATATCTTGTTGCCCCAAATTTAAAAAGACTAAATAAACGTTATTTTAAGATATTTTAGTTTGTTCTTCCATTCCTGGAGCTCTTGAACACTCTTGTTACTGCTGTGAAATGTTATCAATTTATGTTTTCAATTAACTTTCAGTGAAAAATAATAATATTTATTCCTTAGTTTTACAAGATTTTTGTGAGCGGTCACACCGGCGCGACCACCGCGTTGCTTAATTCATAAACGCTGCTATTTCTGTTGCATGTGAGAAACATCAAACGAAACACAGCGTAGACCGTTTACCAGCTCGGACCAATCATTGAGAGCAGCGCAAGCAAACTGGTTCGAGCTCAGAACAGGTTTACTTGACCACCGCTGATTTTGTGACACTGTTACAGCACAGCGCTGCAGATCCAGTGAGAAGTGTTTGAGTTCGCCGCAGAATGAAGAAGATTGCTGCAGATCCAGTGAGATGCATTCTGCACAGAGTTGTGTTAGAAACAGATCAAACAGCGCTGATGTAAACCAGAAGTAGTGTAGCATATTGCTTTATGAGATGAACATAATTAATCAATAACGGGTTATCAATTATATATCCATCTTCAGGAATTAGCTGTAGTATTAATAGTACAATAAAATGATTAGTTCGTCCATGATACGGACCCTTCTATTGACTCTAAGGAAAATTATTCCTCTGGTCACGACAAATAATTTCCTTACTGAAACATTGCTTCCGAGCATGTAGCAAGACCGGACGTTAAAGTGACTTCGTTCTGAGAGCAGCAGACACAGACAACCAAGTGTGAATACATATGGATGTTTATTAAACTACACTACAGGGGAACATGTAACATAGAACTAGACAGACATACACACATTAAACGGAGGGAGAGAGAGAGAGAGAGAGAGAGAGAGAGAGGAGCGCCACAAGAAGAGAGAGTATGGCAGGATTTTAACATCAGCTAACTAAAACCTGTTATGAACCATCAGATAATCACATCACCTTAATTAAAAGGGGTCGAAGCCTAGAAGCGCATCTAGATAGTTAACAAGCGGTTACTTGCATGGGTTTTGTGAGTGCTGAGTAAGGCATCCTGGCGCATGTATAATGCGTAGATTCCTGATGAATTCCTTTAGGAGTGAAAGCTTTGTCATTCCATCCATGGGTTGGTTAGTCCGAAGTGAGTTGACAAAGTTACTGATCTTAAAATCTGCCAGAAGATCGGACTCCCCCCGGAAGGGGAGCCGTGAGGTTTCCAAGGTGATAAGTGTGTCTCCGGGGCACCGAAAGTTAAGAGAAAACGTTGGCTTTTGGTGTGGGAGAAGTTTTATCTGTTTCCCTGTAACACGCATTTTGGTTAGTTTGACCAATAACAAGGCTCATAGTTTCAGCGGGAAAATGTTCTTTGTCCCACTCGACACCTCGTTTGCATGTTTTATGACTGATCTGGAGAATGGTGTAATTTTCCCCACAGTACAGTAAAAATAGTGTGATGCATTTCATGATCACATAGTGTACATCATTGTGTGAGGAATAAAGAGCAGATCATTTTGATATCAAGAAAGAGACATCTGAAAGGTATTAAACCAGAGATACCTTCATACCTCTACATATGAGTGTTTAGAGCTTACTAATACGAATAGCAGTGGTAACTAGGCTAATATAATAAGGAAACATACAAACAACACATGCATATACCAGATACATTTATAACTGCTTAATTATGGCCTAAATAGAGAAAATGTCTTTAGGTGTGTGTGTGTGATGTGTATTTGAAATCGTGGAGACAGACTAGTCTGGTCCGGGGGGTCACCCCCCCTTCTGTGGAATGTGTTTGAAGCTTGATAAGGACACTTAGTCGATCCTTTTGCATCCTTTTGATAGTGATAAAGACCATCTGCAATTTAGTACCCATATAAATGTAAACGCTGAGGCCAGGTCAGTAATTTATATGCAAAAGTCAAAAGGCTAAGAGGGTCCCTTAAGCCATAAAGTCCCAACGACCATCAAGGATCATAAGCAGATGTTACAGAATCCCCCTCTTTTGGCTGAAAATGTTCACCTGGAGACATCTTCAGCCAACAGTGGATCATGATGGTCAGATGGCAGGTGGATCACAAATGACTGATGACAGGTGGTTTCTACTTTTCCTCAGCTTGGGTGTTAACCTTGTTCAGGTTCAGCAGTGTCTCTGCCTGGGCCCCTCTTCTCCAGTGGTTCCGTTTGAAGGTCTGAGGCGTGCAGCTGTGCACCTGTTCATGGACCTTTGCATCAGGTTGACTCTCAGGACTGGATGTGGGTCTGAGGAGGTGTAACCTGTCTCTGTCAGTCGCGTGAGCTTCCACTTCTGGATATCTTGGCCTTCTGTAGTGTTTGGTCAAACTGGGTGATGTTTTAGCCAGTTTGTCAAGGTCTTTGGGAGTCGTCTCGTGCAGTTTCGGGGTCTGCATGGAGAGGCTTTCTTCTTTTGCTAGAAGGGAAGAGTTCTATGGTGAGGGCTGGCGATGCTTTGGTTTGCAGCCATTCACTTCTTCCAGTGTGTAGCAATTCTTGGATGGGGGACTCCGTTCTGCTCAGCGGTGGTGATGCTGATGAGGGCTCCGCTTTTCTTGGCTCTAATTCCTTTTCAGGTGGTCTTCCAGAGCATTTATCTTAGAGTCTTTGTTTTAAGGTCAGTTTAAGCTTCCTCTAGTAGCTGTTCTGCAGACTGTAGATGTCTTCTCATGTCTTTCTGGGAAGCCTTTAGTTCTTGTCTGTCACGTTCAGCAACTGCAAGGGCTTCTTGGAGCTGTTCAACTTTTTTCTTTGTTTCCGGTTTCACTCCACCTGGTACCTTGAATTTATCCTGAGTCTTCACTTCGAGCTTGTCTGTGAAGCGTGAGGTGTGCAACAGCTCTTTTAGGAACTCAGTGGTCTGATGCCTGAAGCCATCCTGGACTTTCCTATGCGGGTTTTGGCCATGTGTCAGTTCCTTTTGCAGATGGGTGCTGTGCTTGTCGCGTAGTGTCAGCTGGGCTTTGAGGGCGTAGCTTAAGGAACTGATGGCCTTGTTTAGCTGCTGGTAGTCCGATTGGATGTGTCCTGGCTGTCGAGCCAGGAAGCATCGCACTTCTGGTCTACAGGTGATCCAGAGTAGATAGAGTCTATCTTGGTGGTTCACACTGGTCTACGACTGCAGGAAAAAGTCAATCTCTCTTAAGTAAGCGTGAACATCATATTCTCCTGCCAGTTCTGGTGTGAATGCAGGGATGTTTCTGGCCATTCGGTTGAGGTCTTTGAGTGTCACTCCATGTGCTGTTTCAGGGCTCGCCTGAATAAATCCCTTTCCTTCTGCAGCTGCAGAGGTTTTCAGGAAGCTGACTTGTGAAATATCAGGCAGAAGGCTTTGGCTCCCCTCTTCGTATCTGTGTACAGGAGTGAGGGGATTTGCACTGCTGGCTGTGTAACGTGCAGCAGGGTGCCTTTTATTTGAATCCATGCACAGCCGGTAGGACTGTTTCAGTTCTCTCTGAACCATGTCAAGCTCCTCATTAATGCTGCAGAATTGCTGAGTCAGAGTTTGGACTTCAGCTCTGGCTGCATGTAGATGGCCTTCTAAGGCCTTAGTTCTGGTGTTCACATCTCCTCCTGTGGGGTTTGCTTTCTGTGACATGCTGGCAGACTGGAAAGTGAGGACTGACACAGATCTGTATAGTGTTATCGGCCCATATGTGGTGAAACAGCTAAGTGTCATGTCAGTGATTGCAAACCCAAAGTGGAGTGCGTTGTAGTGGGCTTTGTGGTTTAGGCTTGCTGTTTCGGAATTGACAGCAACCTGACATGCTCTGACATATTCCGCCACATCTTGCTTTATGCTAGCCCCGTATGCCACTTGTTTTAGTGTCTTATAAGTGTCTCTGGTACTGTGGTGTCCAGCACATGGTGCATTGTGGGTATGCATTAACCTGACCCCCCTTTGTCACTGTGTCACCACAAGCTTTGGCGCAGAGTGGGCATCAGGGACTTATTATGGAATGTTGCTCAGCACATGTAGCATGTGTGTGACGTCATGCCAAGTTTGAGGGCTGGAGCAGCAGCAAGTCGAGTAGATGTGATAGGGTGGTTGGAGGGTCAGGAGGTGGTAAAGAATAAGCTTTATTGTTCAGTCAGGGGTTTGCATTTAGGCAATGACATTTATGGATAGCTCTTAAGTTAGTGTCAGGGCTGCGAGGTGGGTACCCTGGAGGTGCAAGTTGGTTTCATTCTGGTTATGGCTGCCATGTCATGGGTGGGTAGGTGGGTCTTGGTTGAGGCCGTAGCTCACCATGCCATACACTTGTGATGTTGTTGCATGCCTGGTACAGGTGTTGGTGCTTGACTGGCTTCCTGTTCATTGTGGCAGACTCATCTTTTCCTAGCCAAGGAGGTGGCGTGTGAAGCTGAGATTGGCATGATTTGGCAAATTGGAAATTTGAGTCTGTGTAACTGAGGAGTTCTTTGATGCAGTTCTTGTGAGCTGATGCGATTTAAAGGGTGATCAGGATGGCTGTCACTTGTACTGTGATCACTGGGAGTCCAGCTTGAAGTGTTGCTGTGGGAGACTGGAGAATCACTGGATGATTCGTGAAGTGCAGAGCTGGGCTCTTTTGTCATCTGAGTAGTTAGTGCCCCGGTGGGAGCAGTGTTCTGCTGAAGTGGGCAACCCCCCTTTAGTTCTGGCCATGTTGTTGGTTTCTTATGCCACTCGTAGTTAAAAGGAGTTTGATAGTCTGATATATCCTGTTTGCCCTGCTGGGGAGGCCACTTGCAGGATCAGTTCATTTTATGTCCTCAGGATCTCTGTTGCTGGCCCGTGTGCTCTCCAGAGTCAGTTCTGGGTACTGTGCAGGGATAGGCAGGATTTTAACAGTCTTTTTGGAGGCAGCGCTGTGTTGTCTGTAGGCCATATGGGCTGAGTTCCGCAGATGTCAGGTGGTCATTGTGCGGGGGAAGACCATGGCGCTTGAATGGTGACTCACAATGTGATGCGCATTTCTGGGAGGAGGGAAGGTTCTGGAGTTGAAACCTTCCTCCCTTGTGGCCTGTTCTGTTGTCTGCCGTAGACTCAGAGCTGGCTGTAGCAGGCTTCCTGTAGTTTTTGTAATCCGCTTTGACAGTTTCAGACTGCTGGTACAGGATGTTGCGTTTCAGGCTGGAGGTGATCCTGAGCAGATAGTCTGTCTCATGTGGTCACATTGGGCAGAGTTCGAGCATAAAAGTTCATGTTTTGCAGGCAGGCAAGTGTGGTGGCCTTCTGCAGGCCAGTTGGTTGGGGTCTGTGGGGCCACACGGTGTGTGTATCTGCAGTGATGCTCTGGAAGGGTCCCTGCCCCACCTGTGGTTGTTGGCAGGTGAGGTGTGAACAGTGGGCCTGGGCCTGCTTGTCAGGGGAAATTCTGTGTTGTGTTTTCCCTTTCTGTTCACCTTGTGGTCTGCAAGCCTATTTCAGTTCATTTGTGACATTGAGTTTGCCTTGGCTTCATTGGTTGATGTTTGAAGTTGCCTCGTCTCTGAGCAGAGACTTGGATTTCAGCTCGGGCTGCTTGCAGGTGGCATTCACAGGCATTGTTTCAGTTCGCCTGGGTCATTACTAAAGAGAGCTTTAGCCTGCCGGAGCCTCTCTGGCTTCTATTCCAGCTGCTCTCTGTGCTCAGTGTCTGTGTGGGTTTTGTAGAGGCATCCTGAAACTTTCTACTTCCTCTTGTAGCTCCTTGTCCTCTTCATCCGCTGTCCTTTGCTGGTCCAGCTGGTCTGGCGGTTCTGCACGCGCTCCCGGTCCTCCGGGCCTCCTTGTGGTTGAAGCATCTTTCGCTTGGCTTTAACTGGAAGATGCGGTTGTAGGCAAGGGCACCGATGATTCTGGCTGGCTCTCTGTGGCTGTAGCCCTGGTTTGATCATGGTCTGTCTGCCGGTTCAGGTTGTCATCCAGCTGTTTCGCTCAGGTGCTGTAGATCAGGAGTGGTCCCGGACCGGAGGGCGTCTGTTGCAGTGCTTAGCTAAGCCGGATGATCTGGACACAGGTGGAACACAGGTGGAGAGGGAAAAACACAAAGCACCAATGCAAGTCCGCACAGATTTAGTGAGCTAAAATATTTGGGCTATGTGTTGCATGATTAACTGGTGTGATCAGTTAGTGACGCAAACTAAACGCTTACATATCGTGGCTGATAAGGCAGGAGTGAATAATTGGTGTGAGTGAGCACCCGAAAACTAGGGGTAACACTGTTGATGGGTGATAACCTAGGGGGTCATCTAATGACTTAGGATATTTGGTTTATCAACGTTATTACCAAGTATTTTCTGATGGTTCAAACAGGTTCGGTCTCCAGGCACACAAAAACAACCAAAACAAACAGAACCCAAATTAATAAAACAAATCAAAGTTCAAATTTAGAAAGGAATAGTGGGAAATCAAGGGCTTACTACCACCTCTAGGGGCTGTGACAAGGACTGCGGAGCGGGGCTCTTGTACTGCCTAGGGAGGTGATGGGAGAGATAGCTGGACAGACCAAGCACGCTAAAGCAGAGAGGCTCTCTAGTCCTCTTCACGTTTCATATTGAGTGAATGGCTATATCTTAGGTGTTGTTAGGCTTGGTGATGAGCTGAGGTCACTCGGGTGAGCCCCAGTGGTTGGGTCGTCTCCCTTGACTCTCCCGAGAACGCAACTGCAGGGGCTCCTGATCACTCGAGGTATCCGAGGCGCCCCCCCCCAGTACATGTCGGGTAGGTCAGGCAGACGAGGTCCAGTCCCGAGAATTCCCATAGATGACTCGTCAGCTTACTGCCAAGCACCAGAGGGCATGCTACCTAACAGGGAACATTGAGAGGGGACAACAGAAAGATTAAGCGTCTAGGATGAAGCAGCTTGATGCCAATGAGCAAGGGAATCAGACGTGTGACGGTGGGCCACTAATAGATTTGGGGGCTCATTGTGCACCGCAGTGGCTAGCATTACCTATGCCTATAGAGGAAGGAGAGGAAAAGGGTAACAAAATAAAATTGAAAATTGAAAACAAAAATTAAAATGTCCTAATTGCGTAGGAAAGTAAATGGAAAATTGTTTTAAATAGATTTAAAATCTAAGTAAATTCAATTTTGCTCAATGGGTGTAGCTAGACTTAAGACTGGAGTAGATGAAATAAAATAAGCCCAAATAAAATAAATAAATAATTGCTGCAAATAACACGGTAAAATAAAATACACAAATCAACCTAAGCGTGTGGGGGGAGACCAAAGTAATTGATAGCCCAACAGAAGGTGGAACAGAAAGAAACTGTAGAGGTAGGAGTACTGTTACACTTTACACACACTGTCTCTAAGTGTCAGTCGGAAGCTAACAGCTAACAGCTGAGAAAAGGGGCTTTAGCTTCTATCCATGTAGGGCCGTTAGCGCGGTAGCTTCGGTTACATGCAATGGTCTGTTTACATTAGTCTGTGACGTATGCGCTGTCTTGAGTTTAAACCGGAAAGGGCTCGCTATCGCCTTCCGGGGTCAGACGTTGCTAAGAAACCGATGCACGCTTAACAACCGGTGTGCGCGAAGCACTTGAGTCAGATGTAAACATGCATGGGAATCTCTCGCTCAGCCAGACGTGACCTGTCGTTCACACTTCATTCATAACTTACACAGCGCGTTCACTTCACAGACAATGGCAAAATATTACACCATTAAATCGACCAATTGCATCACATCAGTGGATTAATATGAATGCAATGATACGCGACAATAAACAGATGAAATATTGTAGTGATATTTTTTTTATCACACAGCTGAAATTTGAGCCGCTGTCCTGAAGAGATTTTATCTGTTTAGGAGAGACTTACGCGGTTTACAATGAAACCCAAAAAGGGGTTTTCTTTACCCAATATCAAATAGATTTAATCTAAAAACTCTATGCGCTGCCGATCTGACATTTAGTCGGATATGGGACTTATGCCGTTCAAACTGAAAATGGGGATTATTCGCCCAAGATCATAATTTTAATGTAAACAATATTTATATATATATATATTTATACGCGCTGCCGATCTGGGATTTCTTCGCCAGATATATGGGACTTATGCTGTTCAAAACTGAAAATGGGGATTCTTAGCCGAGATCATAACTTTAATATACAAAAAATATTTATATATATTTATACGCGCTGCCGATCTGGGATTTCTTCGCCAGATATATGGGACTTATGCGGTTGTTGCAACAATTACTTGATCAAGATTTTAAGACTCCCGGTTATCATTAATCCGACACTGACCTGCAGTAAGATTAATGTTGCTCCGTGATCGGGCGAGGGGGCACGCATTAGTTAGCTACGCTAATGGTTAAACCCACGGGAGTAATAGTCCAGTTGTATGGCATCGGAACAATGGCATCAATCTAGCTATATATAATATAAGGCCTTAATTTTAAGATAAGCGAGGAACATCGCTCGCTATCTTCTTCGCGCTAAAAGAGGCTTTCTTCGCTCGATTTAGGGCGGTTAAAATAGCATTAAGACACACTATAAAAGGTTTCGTCGTTTTATAGGGTCAAATTTATAAAACTGCAGTTAACTTAAGTCATTAACAGCGGCTGTTTCTCAGCGAGAAACTCGAGAACTGTTAAGGCACGGAAAGTGGGCGTGTAGCCTACATTCATTCACAAAAAGATGCAGTTGGATAGTTTGAATAAACACACATAAGAAACACACAATTGTTACTGAGTCTGCTCACAGAACTAGGTTTAAAACGTTGCCCGCATTCTCCACCAAACTGTAGCATATTGCTTTATGAGATGAACATAATTAATCAATAACGGGTTATCAATTATATATCCATCTTCAGGAATTAGCTGTAGTATTAATAGTACAATAAAATGATTAGTTCGTCCGCAGTACGGACCCTTCTATTGACTCTAAGGAAAATTATTCCTCTGGTCACGACAAATAATTTCCTTACTGAAACATTGCTTCCGAGCATGTAGCAAGACCGGACGTTAAAGTGACTTCGTTCTGAGAGCAGCAGACACAGACAACCAAGTGTGAATACATATGGATGTTTATTAAACTACACTACAGGGGAACATGTAACATAGAACTAGACAGACATACACACATTAAACATAGATGCCAATGCAAGGAAGGCATGGAGGAGAGAGAGAGAGAGAGAGAGAGAGAGAGGAGGCTCACAAGAAGAGAGAGTATGGCAGGATTTTAACATCAGCTAACTAAAACCTGTTATGAACCATCAGATAATCACATCACCTTAATTAAAAGGGTCGAAGCCTAGAAGCGCATCTAGATAGTTAACAAGCGGTTACTTGCATGGGTTTTGTGAGTGCTGAGTAAGGCATCCTGGCGCATGTATAATGCGAGATTCCTGATGAATTCCTTTAGGAGTGAAAGCTTTGTCATTCCATCCATGGGTTGGTTAGTCCAGTGAGTTGACAAAGTTACTGATCTTAAAATCTGCCAGAAGATCGGACTCCCCGGAAGGGGAGCCGTGAGGTTTCAAGGTGATAAGTGTGTCTCCGGGCACCGAAGTTAAGAGAAAACGTTGGCTTTTGGTGTGGGAGAAGTTTTATCTGTTTCCCTGTAACACGCATTTTGGTTAGTTTGACCAATAACAAGGCTCATAGTTTCAGCGGGAAAATGTTCTTTGTCCCACTCGACACCTCGTTTGCATGTTTTATGACTGATCTGGAGAATGGTGTAATTTTCCCCACAGTACAGTAAAAATAGTGTGATGCATTTCATGATCACATAGTGTACATCATTGTGTGAGGAATAAGGAGCAGATCATTTTGATATCAAGAAAGAGACATCTGAAAGGTATTAAACCAGAGATACCTTCATACCTCTACATATGAGTGTTTAGAGCTTACTAATACGAATAACGAGTGGTAACTAGGCTAATATAATAAGGAAACATACAAACAACACATGCATATACCAGATACATTTATAACTGCTTAATTATGGCCTAAATAGAGAAAATGTCTTTAGGTGTGTGTGTGTGATGTGTATTTGAAATCGTGGAGACAGACTAGTCTGGTCCGGGGGGTCACCCCCCCTTCTGTGGAATGTGTTTGAAGCTTGATAAGGACACTTAGTCGATCCTTTTGCATCCTTTTGATAGTGATAAAGACCATCTGCAATTTAGTACCCATATAAATGTAAACGCTGAGGCCAGGTCAGTAATTTATATGCAAAAGTCAAAAGGCTAAGAGGGTCCCTTAAGCCATAAAGTCCCAACGACCATCAAGGATCATAAGCAGATGTTACAGTAGTAACGATGACTATACCGTGGTGTTGTGGCAGAAATAGACACGTTATTACATTATACATGTCAGGGTTTGCACATATGCTCTTGAGAGAAATTTAAGCACTTTTCAATGACTTTCAAGCATTTCACAACTATTTCCAGCACTTTAAAGCACTAAAAATGAAAACTAAAATATACTTTGTTGTAAACAAACAGTTATTTAAAATAAAATTTAAAAAGACATCAAATGACCACTATAACCAGTAGATGGCAGCAGAGGATTATTTATTGGCTCATTAGTCATTCATTTCCACTTTTTTGCTTTATATTTTGATATTATAAAACTACTATTATAAAATATTAAATAATCAAGAAATCAAAGTTTGTCAAAGTTTTGCACTTTTCATGTGTATGAAGTAAGAAAAGTCACAAAGTGCCTTGAAAAACACAAACTTTTGATTAATTTGCGACTGAATCACACTTAAAGTAAACACTTAAAGCCCTTCTTTTATAATCACTGATATTGTTGATCAGTTCAATATAACACTATAAAACAATAATGGTACATTTAATGAGATTAAAAATAATAAATATTTATATATAAAATATATATTTGCATAATATATGTGTGTGTACTGTGTTTATTTATTATGTATATATAAACACACACACATACAGTATATATTTTTGAAAATATTTTCATGTATATACATTTATATTATTATTTTTATATTATATTATTATTTTTATATATATACATAACATTTTTCTAAAATATATACACGCATGTGTTTGTATTTATATATACATAAGTATTCACAGTACACACACATTATTTGGATGTGATTAATCGTTTGACGGCACTAGTGTAAAGACATAAACATGAACACTGATGTAACAGCAGAAAGTAGACGATTGCTACACAACATTTTGATCATTTTGATGAAGTTTAAATAAAAAAAATAAAGCAGTGTCATCTGCCAACTGAAATTTGGACTTCTCTATCAAATATTTTTAATCCCAAAATACTTTGATTGTTTAAAATTTGAACAGAGAGAAGTTCAGCAACTAATAAAAGCAGAAAGGGGGAAATCTGAAACCTTGGCGTACACCACGATGGATTCCAAATCTTTTAGAGGTTCCCGTATTCAGAATAATATAACTATTAATATCATTGTAAAACATTTCTAGAATATCAATGAAATTATTCCCAAACCCAAAGACTTTCAGAGAGTGAAATAAGAAGCCATGTTCAATTGTATCGAAGCCTTTACAAAAACCTAAAAATAAAATAAGAGCCCCTGACTCTATCTGATCAGAATAGTCTAAAAGATCAAAAATAAGACGAATATTGTTACTAATATGTCTATTTTTCATAAAGATTCATTAATAATTTGATCTAGTCCTGATTTGAATCTTCTTGCAATCATTGAACATTAAGAAAAGTGGCTCTTCTAAAATATACCAGAAATGTTGGTCAAATTCAATCGAAAGCCAGTCAGGTCCTGGACTCTTACCTGTTTTCATATGTCGGAGAGCTAACTGTAATTCTTCTGTTTTAAGATCAGAATCACAAAGATTTTTAAAGTCATTATTTATCAATGGAATAACATTTTGAATATTATCAGTAAACACTTTGCAGATATCATTATTAAAGTTGGATTGGTATAATGTTTCATAAAAAGAGCTAACAAATTCTGAAATTAATTTAGGGTCCTCACATATGGAGTTATTAATACATAATGCTGACAATGATTGTTTCTTAAAAAATATTTTTTCAAGGGCAAAAAAATATGCTGTGTTTCTGTCGCCCTTTTCTATCCACTTAGCTCTCGAGCGCACGAAAGCTCCATTAACCTTGTTACTATACAAGTCATTAAGTTTTCCTGCGGAAGTTACTGTTGTGAGTGTAGTGTACAGAGCGCTACGTCACTTCCGCCGGAGCGGGTTCGGGTTACTTTCAGTTTCACTTCTGCGAGTGGAGCATGAGTAAGTTGATAGATCTGTGTTTATCTGTCATATTGTGATAATGTTGTCGCTGCTAGTGAAGCGTTCTGAAGCAGCGAAGCTCAACACAGCTGTATCGGAGAAAGCTTCATTACTCGAAGCTTTTCAACACGGTTTTGATCGTAACATCAGGAACCGCTGCTCTTCTGATTCACTTCATAAAGAGTGATGTGCGTGTTATTTACATGCGTGTTTAGCGCCGTTATCGTCTTATATTTAATATGAGAGAAGATGTATACTGAGGTGAATGTTTACGCACTTCTAGCACTCCTCATAACTTCAGAGATTCCTTCACAGCTACACACACTTCTGCTTTACACAACATCTGAAATAAACACTAAGAGCTCGCCTGCTAATACCAAACTCTGCTGCTTCGTACAGAAGAGAACTGAAATCGAGCGGACAAGTAAAGTAAAGATGCTTTATTTATGATGAAGTGTATGTGTAATGTTTCAGTAAAGAAAGAGTTTTGTAACAAACTGATTTTCATTCTGTTTTCAGGAGGAACAGGAAAAGCAGCAACACAGATCCTCTTCTGATTCGTGATCTACAAGTATTTTGGTATATCATTGGAACACAAACGATCTATTTTCTCTCATCTCAGAACAGTATGTCTGCTGTGCATCTGCTGAAGTAACAAGGTAACTTTTAAAAACAGTTAAATGAACAAATGAAACAATCAGTCGTTACCTCTATCATTTACATTCACCAGGATCTTAATATTCACATTTAAACATCTTAACAAATGATCCAGAAATGATCAGAACACAAGTGAACTGTATCATGTGTAGATGTGTTTTATCCAGTGTTTTGTGTTCGCTCAACACTAACTCTGCTAGAAGTGATGATTATTAGTCCATAAAAGCAATATGTGTGGTCAGGTCACATGTTTAGTATTTATACATTATTAGAAAAATTAAATACTATTTTATATTTAATATAATTAAAATGACTTGAAACCACAAAATATGAGGACTTCACATTGAATGTCGACTCCGTCATCGGCCCGTCTCCACCGTCACACAGAAAATCTTAGTGTTGACAAATTTAGCATTTCTTTCACAAAACAAATAGAGTTCATGTAGCAACCATGTTGTTTTCTCAGTTGATGCTAGATGCTAATGGAACTGCTTCAGGAGTAGGGATGCAGCGATTAACCGGTTTTACAATTAACCGCGCTTTAAAACGTCACGGTTAATTAATCGTAAAGGCTCCGCTACACCGAGTGTTTCTGTTGCATGGAATGGAACTGTTGAAACTTGCGCAAAACGAAAACAAAGTTACACTAGCGGTGCACCAGCTTAAAATGCCGTGCTTATCAGAGACACGGAGGCTACTAGATTAACTATGACAGAGGAACCAAACAGCAACCCTTTATTTCCACCAGAGAAATGACTGAAGTCGATAGTGTGGGACCATTTCGGGTACATCAAGAATGACCAGGGCATCATTTAAATATTGCCGTAAAAATTGCTGTTAAAGAGCGAATAAGGGATAATGCACGGTTAGCCAACCTGTTCTCGCTGTGCAATTAACGATTTTAATGCACGACGTGAAGGCAAGGACCACCTGACGTGAAGTTCGTTAGCTCTAACATTCTGCCCGCTTCAGAGATTAAAGAGTGCGGTGAGAGAGAGAGACAGAGAGAGAGCGAGCGAGCGTGTGTGTGTGAATTAGCCTACCTGCATCTGCGTCACTACAAACAATGAAGATTTGAGTTTACTTATTTAAACAGTCGTTTTACCCCCTCTTTGCTGATTAATATAATGTAGCGATCCAGTATCTAAGCTATTTTATTAATGAAAGTCGCTGGGCAGCGTTGACAAGTTTCTGTCCTCCTAAATGTTTGTGTGGGCAGCTCGATCTCGATCTCACAAACCAAAATAATAGACATGATTTTTTCATGCCATATGTAAAATCAGATGAATAAAGATTATTAAAATGAATAAGTATGGATGACAGTTGATTACAATAATAGTTTAGTTTATTCCCCTCATTAGTAACAAGTGTCCTCTGTGGGATAAATAAAGTTAATATTAGTCTTATACTAATAATACTTAATTAATATTGTGATTTATCATCCCTGTTATAGTATTATTCATAAGTCAATTTATTTTTCACCATCTTTCCAAGTTCTGTACCTCAGGTCCAAAAGAAATGTAGAAAAAAAATGAAATGAAAACACAAAATACATTTGTTATTTTCAAAAGGGAAATACTGACATGGATGTTTACAGAGCAGAGGTCACCTTTTTTAATTCCAATAGGAGAGATGGACTTTTTTTTCATTAGTATTATTATCTTGTGCTGTATTATTGGTTACTGTGTTATTTCTGTTTCAAAAGGCAGCAATAAATAACACTTTAATATCTAAAGAGTGTTTGTGTGATTTTATGTTGTGAAATGAATAAATGCATACTAATCGTAATAATCGTGAAACCATGATTATTCCTCAGACTATAATCGTACCAACAAAATCTATAATTGTTGTATCCCTATTCAGGAGAATAAAATGATCAATAATTTCCTCAGAAACTGGAGGATGGTGTTGACATATTATTGTTATGACACAGGAAATATTAACGTTAGGATTTAAAATATTCTAAACCTATAAATCTGACCAGAGTCTGTCTGACAGTGATGTACTCTGCAGAGGAGGACTGTGGCGAGGGGTCCTTTAGAGTCACAGCTGCCCCTGATATTCCCTGATTTTATTACATCTTAATCAGTGTCTGACGGTGCTGACTAAAAGTGGGGACACGGCTTTGAAACCTTATGAAACACGCATGTGTCACTGAAAAACAACCTTGCTTTGATATGAGATATTAAGTGTTGCTTTTGATAAAACAAGCTGTTTTTCATGATTAAAAACATTTTTATCCATTTTATTGCATATAAATGATTGAACCCTTCTCTGTGGACACACTGTTTTAGATTCTAGTAGCGAGAGGACAATAAGTGTCATCGATTTCACATAATGATGATCAAATTAAATTGAAGGGGATAATTGTGTTAAATGCATTCTGTTATTAATCCTTCATAACATTTACAATTGAAAATATTTCCAGTTTTAAAGCTAATAGCAGTTAGAATTGCTGGACATGTTTTGTCCCGTGTCTGAAGAATCAGTGTCCTACATGAGTTTACTGATATAGTCCCCCTGACAGAGAGAATGAACACACGATGAATTCAGACGCTGATGAACAGCTGTTAACAAGCAGATTCACTGAAGAACAGAGAAACAACACAAACACTACTACAGCTGTGAACATGTTCAATTAGCAGGCGTTTAGTGAGAAGTTCTCCTGTTCATTTGATTATTTTATCATTATTTTACATGATTCTTGGTGAACAAAACCCAGTATTTGTTTCTTTAAATATAGTGAATAATACATCCACACAGAGACATTTAATAACTCATATTTTATAACTGCTGCTATATTTTATTTACTTGTTTATTTTCAAATAGTTGCTTATTTATTTCTGGAAAGTGTCTGGTGACATTAGAGCGATTAAAAACCTTCTTCTTCCAGTCCAGCAGCAGCGAGTCGGTGAAGGACGATGGCATCTGGTGAGCAGGATTGTGACCCGGGAGAAGAAAAGCTGAAACAAGGTAGTGAAGAACAGAATATCATTAATGTTGAAGTTGTCATTTAGGAAATGTAATGAATCTCTCTGTATTCCAGCTCAGACGAGCAGCAGTCCTCACACTGGAGTCAGTGTTGATGTGAAAGCTCAGATGGGAGCAGCTGTAAATGCTCCTGTACTCACTAGAAACACCTTCACAGCTCCAGTGACCATCAGCTACAGCACTGCAGGACACGGTACTGTCACTTTAACTGTGCTCACTGAGACACACTGCTTACTAGCAGCCAGTGTAATAATGCTGAGTGATCGTGAACCCTGTTCCTGTTAAAGTTCATGTAAGAATTAGATTTCTCTTCCTCATCAGTTCAGTAATGATGTCCTAAATCTTCAATCTTTATTGAGCCATTTACACATTTTATATATTGCATAGAAAGTTCTCATTAACACAGTTGGAAATAACAAATATGAAATAACCTTGAACAAAGAAAAAAAACAATGACGCAGCAGGTAGGAGTAAAAGGACAATAAATGTATATCACTTGAAAAATAACTTCACTTGAAAAATACACAGGAGCCTATGTGAGATTTCTTCACTCACATATGTTCTCTATGGTGACTGAACATAAGGGAAGTGAATGGTGACTCATAATACACTCAGGAGGAGAATAACAGGGAGGTCTGTGAGAGACCTCTGAATCTCACAGTTCATTTATGGTCATATTGTTCTTACGCAGACATACTTTACGCTATTTTCTTTCATGTATCTGTATATTTTGTCACACATTTTTACTTCTGTCCTTTTCTCTCTCTTCACAGAGCCACAAAAATCTCAGAGATGGCAGAGAAACACACGAAAAACAAGGTGCAGTCTTATCAGTCGTATTCAAAACAGTTTTTTTTCCCCCATAATTGTCACTGTATAAACCACAGTTAGTGTAAGATTATAAATGACAATGAATAAAAACACCTCCATGCAGTGGCATTGTTCATAATGTTGGACAGATCAGGGTTGGGAGCATTATTAATATTAGAACAGAGATGAAATGTGAGAGGTGATGTACTGTATCACCAGATCTAACTAGACTGACCTCCTTAACAGCCAAACACTTCAGCCATCCACCGTATGTGACCAGCAATGACCACACCAGTATACCTTATACACACAGAAACAGTGCATTCACTGCCAGCTGTTCCTGAAGCCCTGTCTGTACTGAGTTTACAAATTACACATTGAAAACAGTTAAATATTCCTGGATGACTTGATCTGAATGCTTAAATCCATGAGAGACATGACAAGTTTAGTGAATTAATTAAATCGAAAACCTCAAAACTGTACAACCAAAGTCCCTTTAACCCTTTAGGCGCCAGGGTTTTTGAAAAATGCTGGATTTTGTCATCAAGATTCCAAAAGCTTGTAGCTTGAAAGGGTTTAAAGATAGAGATCTACTGTAAATTAGAAAAATGTTGGGCATGACCTAAAGTTTATGTGGGGTGTAAATATACTCATCTAATTTGCATGTTATGATGTCATCAGGGGGCGGTCCTCTTGAATTTCATAATATTCAGGAAATAGTAGATATTGAATTGATATTTGAACTTATTTGCATGTTTTTTTTAGTTTTTTTTTTGTCTTTTTATCCTCATTCCACATGATTAGGAAAAGAGGAAACCAACAATAAAACAGGAGAAAGTACTAAATTATTACTATATTACTATACTATGTGTAAAACGATGCGAACAGTAGCCTACTTTTGATCAGTTCATCAGTAATATTCAGGAAATAATAGATATTGAATGGATGTTTGAACTTATTTGCATGTTTTTTTTTTTTGTCTTTTTATCCTCATTCCAAATGATCATGAAAAGAGGAAATCAACAGTAAAACAGGAGAAAGTAGTAAATTATTACTATATTACTGTGCCATAGTAAAATACATGTACCTATTTTTTTTATCAGTTGACCAGCTATCTGCCCAATCAGGTATCTAGGTGACAGTTTATAGTTCTTGAGAGTATGGTACCTCTCATTGCATAGCACAGTGCACAGACCTGCCCCTCACTGACTGCACCTGTACTGTCTGCCGGCGGCCCTTTGAGTCTGTGCGATCAGAAAAAGACGCAATCTGGCCGACCATCAGCAACGCGATGCCTCTCCTATGGACACTAAGACCACGTCCACCCCTGCCACCCTCATCCCCGTTGGGCAAGGCTCGAAATTATCACTTGATGGTGCTTTGTGAACACTCTCGCCATTTACGGCGGCGCCATTGCGCATGTGAAGATGTACCAGGAGATGCGCGATCATTAGATGGCCGATCGTCATTTCCAAAGGCAAATATTCCCCTTCAGAGTCAGAATAGGCGAATATCATTTGCAACACGTCCTCACAGTACAACTTTTTATTAGCCATTTGGCGATTTTCTCTCACAAATCTCACAATTTACTCAGACGCTAAGAACTGAACTGCTTCCGCATCAATGACACGATAGCTCACTTGCTCTGCTATTTCCTCGAACAATTTTGGTCTAGAATCGAAGTACTACATGTCTGCAATCTAGTGGTAGGGAATACAAATGAGATACTACACCATATTAGGAACTACAGTCTGTTTAATGAAGTATGACGTCTTGTCGCAATTTGGGACTTTGGCGCTTAGAGGGTTAAGTCAAGTCATTTCACTCGACGGCCTTCTTTGAAACGCCTCTCAAGCAGCTATTTCAGTCATGCAGGTGCAGCTCCTGTCTCTCTGAACGGGGAAACATTTTCTCCAAAGCCGTTCACCAAGCTGGCGATTACATTTGAAATCAACAATGAAATCTGACAATTGTCTCATAAGATTTTTTTCTTATGCTCAGATAGTGTTAAAAAAGCTTATTTCTCAGGCTAGACCAGTCATTGAGCAGCACAGTCCTAAGAGCGTCTCAGGATGCTGACTGTTTCTATAGCAACCAGAGCTTCTTAGTGCAGCTGCAGTGACGCGATGACTTTACCAATTAACAACCGGCTCTTTTATTCAGAAGCGGGACTATTCCACCATATTGTGCACTGCACTTCTCCCATTCAAGTATTATATGTGCACCATCTTTGTAATATTTAAAATCTGTGGTGTTACTTTTAAAATTGATTTAATTACAATATGTTTAATTAATTCTGAAGAGATCATGCTGATGAAGCTTGGTCATGTGTCTTTAAAAAATGAAATCTGTTTTTGCTTTAACCCTATGTTTTATTAACTGAATCATCTTTTAAAACAGCAGATTTGATTCTGAAAGAATTCTTGGAAACTCACAAATCCAACATGAAGAAGAAAGCAGAACGTATTTTGAGGGCACAGAAGACAATGAAGCACATCTCCAGGCTGTTTACACAGAGCTCTTCATCACAGAGGGAGATATGAAGGAGGTTCATCAGGAACATGAGATTCTGAAGATTGATGATGCTTTCAAGAAGAACAAAAAAACACAGGAAAAACCAATCAAATGTAATGATATATTTACATTATTAAGGAAAAACAATGAGAAGAAGATTGTGCTGACCAAGGAGTCGCTGGCATTGGAAAGACTGTCTCTGTGCACAAGTTCATCCTGGACTGGGCAGAAGGAAAAGCCAATCAGGATATACACTGTGTGTTCCTGTTTCCATTCAGAGAGATTAACTGCATTAAAGACAGAGAGTTCAATCTCCATGAGTTTCTGCGGAAATTTTATCCTCAATTGAAGAACATGGAAAAATCAAAGTTATATGAGGAATGCAGACTAGTGTTTATATTTGATGGACTTGATGAGAGTTGCCTGCCTTTGGAATTTGAAAGCGGAATAGTGAACGATGTTGAGGAAAAATCATCTGTAGATGTGCTGTTCACAAATCTGGTCAAAGGGAGTCTGCTTCCATCAGCTCTGGTCTGGGTGACATCACGACCAGCAGCAGCCAATCAGATCCCTCGTCGGTATGTGGGTTTGTTCACTGAGGTGCGAGGATTCACTGACCAACAGAAGGAGAAGTACTTCAGAAAGAGAATCATAGATAAGACTCTGGCCTCCAGAATCATCAAACACATTATGACGTCTCGTAGTCTCTACATCATGTGCCACATCCCTGTGTTCTGCTGGATCACAGCAACAGTACTTCAGGATCTTCTCATCAACAACGGTGAAGAGACCATCAGCACAACACTCACTGAAATGTACATCCACTTCCTACTGATACAGATGAACATTAAGAACCAGAAATATGACAAAAAGACAGAAAGAGAATCTACAAAGAACTTAGATTCAAACAGAGAAATGATTTCAAAGTTAGCCAAGCTAGCGTTTGAACAGCTGAAGCAGGAAAACATTGTGTTCTATGAGGAAGATCTGAAAGCGTGTGATATTGATGTGAGTAAAGACACTGAGTTCACAGGAATGATCGCTGAGATCTTTAAGAAGGAAAATGTATTTCATTACAAGAAGGTTTTTAGCTTTGTGCATCTGAGTGTTCAAGAGTTCCTCGCTGCAGTGCATGTGTTCCTCTGTTACCTGAACAAGAACATGCAGGAGCTTCAGTTTTTCTTTGGGCCAGAAGAAAATATCACATTGCAGGAGCTACTGCAGAAGGCTGTTGGTAAAGCCATGGAGAGTCAGAAAGGACATCTGGACCTGTTCCTGCGGTTTCTGATGGGCGTTACACTGGAATCCAGTCAAAACCTGCTCAAAGGCCTGATCACACGCACTGAAGACACCACAGAGAGCATCAGACAAACAACTGAACACATTAAAGAAGTACAAGATGAGGATATCTCAGATGAAGATTTAGTCAACCTATTCTACTGCTTACTTGAGCTCAAGGATCATTCATTATATGAGGAACTCCAGAGATACCTCATTTCAGATGAACATCCAGGAAGAAAACTCTCATCTTCAATGTGCACTCTGCTGATCACAGTACTGCTGATGTCAGAGAGGGTTCTGGATGAGTTCAACCCAAAGAGGTTCACTTCAGAACAATCAGGCTTTACAAGACTGGTTCCAGCTGTGAGATGCTGCAGAAAAGCCTTGTGAGTAATTTCACTGACTGCTGTTTGATCAAATATTTTATTCTACATCACTAAACAATTAATTGTCAAAATATGTATAATAATGTAAAATGTCTTGTTGTCCTGATTATGAAGGGTACAATAAGTTATTGCAGAAACACTGAACATCAGAGATTAATCAGAATAAACCTTCTGTTTTGGCAGATTTGACGGCTGTGGTCTTGATGGAACTTGCTGTAAAACTGTATCTTCAGCTCTCCAATCATCAAACTCTCATCTGACAGAGCTGAACCTGGGTAGCAATCACCTGCAGGTTTCAGTGAAGCTGCTGTATGATGGTCTGAAGAGTTCACACTGTCAGCTGAACACACTGAGGTTTGACATTCACTGAATCACTAGGTTACAATATGTGGATGAATTGGTTCATGATGATAACATGAAGCGCTGTGACCAGATCACTGAGTCAGTGAGTTGAACTGGATCAAATTATTCATGAATCAGTTTAATTTCCTGCAAACTTAACACTCAGGAGTTGATCCTGAGGATTTTTGGACCTTGGAGATTTTATGACATGCCCTGACATTTGTGCTTATTTCTGTTACTAATACCATTTTAATGTATTTTTAATGTCTACCATTTTAATGTTTATGTGGTACTTAGGACAAACATGCAGTCGAGATTATAAACCTGATAAACACATTAATATGGCTGTTTTTTTTTGTTGTTCTCTTCGCAGGCTGTATGGCTGTAATCTCACTGCTCAGTCTTGTGAGAGTTTGTCATCAGCTCTACAATCCTCAAACTCCCATCTGAGAGAGCTGGACCTGAGTAACAATGACCTGCAGGATTCAGGAGTGAAGCTGCTTTCTGATGGACTGAAGAGTCCAAGCTGTCAGCTGGAGATCCTGAGGTTTGGGTTCAAACACTTTCATTGATCTCCCCTTTAAATTAATCATTAAAAATCACATTGCTAAGATTTATTCTGTGTGCAATTACTGTTTTTCTCGTTCAGGTTTTCCATATGTAATCTCACTTCTCAGTCTTGTGAGAGTTTGTCATCAGCTCTACAATCCTCAAACTCCCGTCTGAGAGAGCTGGACCTGAGTAGCAATGATCTGCAGGATTCAGGGGTGAAGCTGCTTTCTGATGGACTGAAGAGTCCAAGCTGTCAGCTGGAGATCCTGAGGTAAATTGTTTTCCATAAAATGATTAACAATATGCTACCACATTTAGTTTGAGAGTGAAGCATGACACTGTATTCATTAACCTGTTAATCCGCACCAGGACGCCAGCGCACTGAATGCTCTCTGTTTGGGAGAGTTATGGTTTTGTAGCACGCAGTGTTACAAACAGAATGAGACCATCCAAAAAACCTAAAACAAAAACCTGATACGCGGAATATTGTTTATTTCAATTTGGCGCTCTCTCATGACGGCTTGTGGCGCACCTGTCATCTGATGGGGGCGGAACAGAGCAATCGGCTTTTTGGACAAATAATCCTTTTTTTTTTTTTTTTTTTCTCCGGGGGGTGGGGGGTATCTTCTTCAAATTTGAAATATAAACTCATGAGACGTGACTTTCAACCCATTACTTTTCTGGATTGCTCCAGGACTTATTTCATGTATTTTTATATGAAATAAAAAAACATTCAGTGTAGTAAAAAACATTTTCAAGGCACTTTAGTGTCTATAACTTTTTATCCTTTTGAGCATTATCAACTCTGACTGAAGTCAGGAACTGTTACAATTTTAAGTTAGGTAGGTCATTTTTGTCACGGGTTGGGAGGAACGAAGACTCAATCGCTGGCAAAAGGAATCTTCTTTATTAACAAATTACAAAGTAAACAAAAACACAACTGAAACCACCCCAAAGGGGAAAAAGCCAGAATAAACACAACCACTGAAAACAAGACATACACAAGGCACAGGGCAGACATAAGTCACAGGCATACCTGGCACAAAAGTGAGACAAACGAGCCCAGAACAGAAAACACAGGGAGCTTAAGTAGGGACGGCAATCAGGAACACAGCTGGGGCAAATTAAACAATAATGAGGTGAGTGGAGTTTGGGGAATTGAATCTGGGAGACAGTGACCTCTGGTGGTGAGAGGGAGCATCGTGGACCCGGATTCATGACAGGACCCCCCCTCTAAGGAATGGCTTCCAGACATTTCCAAGCACCCAACCAGGGGGATGGCCAGGCGGGAACGGAGCAGGGGAAGGATGGGGGGCCAGGTCCATGTGCTGGTGGGGGACCTGGGGACTGAGGCAGCGCCGGCGGGATGGGGACCCAGGGCAGAACCAGCGGCCACCACAGCAGTGTGTGCGGAGCTGCCACCCTGAAACGGGCAATGGCTGGCTCCGCTGCTTCGGGAGCCTTGTGAACGGGCGCCGCCGCCTCGGGAGGATCATGAGCGGGCGCCGCCGCCTCGAGAGGAACGTGAGCGAACACCGCCGCTTCGGGAGAATCGGGAGCTTTGTGAGCGGACACCGCCGCCTCGAGAGGAACGTTGTGTGCGGACACCGCCGCCTCGGGAGGACCGTGAGCGGACACCGCCACCTCGGGAACCTTGTGTGCGGACACCGCCGCCTCGGGAACCCTGTGTTCGGACACCGCCACCTCGGGAACCTTGTGTGCGGACACCGCCACCTCGGGAACCTTGTGTGCGGACACCGCCGCTTGGGATCCTGTGAGGATCGTGGCGGCCACCGCCGCCTCGAGAGGAACGTTGTGTGCGGACACGCCGCCTCGGGAACTTTGTGAGCGGACATCGCCGCCTCAAGAACCTTGTGTGCGGACACCGCCGCCTGGAGGACCGCGAGCGGACACCGCCACTGGAACCTTGTGTGCGGACACCGCCGCCTCGGGAACCCTGTGCGGACACCGCCGCCTCGGGAACCTTGTGTGCGGGCACCGCCGCTTCGGGGCGATCGTGAGCGGGAACCGCCGCCTCGGAGGAACTGTGAGCGGGCACCGCCGCTTCGGGAGCTTTGTGTGCGGGCACCGCCGCTTCGGGACTATCGTGAGCGGGCACCGCCGTTTCGGGTCGATCGTGAACGGCTACCGCCGTTTCGGGACGATCGTGAACGGCTACCGCCGCCTCAGGAACCCTGTGTGCGGACACCGCTGCCTCGGGAACCTTGTGAGCGGGAACCGCCGCCGGAGGAACTGTGAGCGGGCACCGCCGCTGGGCGATCGTGAGCGGGAACCGCCGCCGGAGGAACTGTGAGCGGGCACCGCCGCCTCGGAGGAACTGTGAGCGGGAACCGCCGCTTCGGGAGCTTCGTGTGCGGGCACCGCCGCTTCGGGACGATCGTGAGCGGGCACCGCCGCTTCGGGAGCTTTGTGTGCGGGCACCGCCGCCTCGAGAGGATCGTGAGCGGCCGCGGGAGCCTTGTGAGTGGGTGCCGCCGCTCCCCTCACCGACATCAGCGGAGGATCCTCCATGCTGCGTCTCAGCCCGGAGCGCCCAAAGAAAGACCCCGAGACACTGGAAGTGGCTGGCACGATCCGAGGAGGTTCTGGAGCAACAGCCCAGACTGGGAGGGGGGCACCCTCCCGCAGCTCCACCTCCTTCAAATAGATGACGTGGTCGACCATCTCCCAATAGAACCACGTATCTATTTCCCCCAGCTCCTCCCGGTTGACAGGCTCATCCAGGCCCGCTAAAAACAGCTGGATGAGGGTGCTCCCTCTAATTCCCAGCTCCTGGCCTACCTCGAAGAGGTCTTCGGCGTACCACCCAAAAGGGCGATTGTCTTGTGGGCAAGGATGCGGCCCACTGGCTGGGGCCTGGTTCCTCTGTCGACCAGGAGCTGGGTACAAGAAGATTCCCATTGCCGCTGAGTCTTCAAATGGCTCGTTTGTACTGTCACGGGTTGGGAGGAACGAAGACTCAATCGCTGGCAAAAGGAATCTTCTTTATTAACAAATTACAAAGTAAACAAAAACACAACTGAAACCATCCCGAAGGGGAAAAAGCCAGAATAAACACAACCACTGCAAACAAGACATACACAAGGCACAGGGCAGACATAAGTCACAGGCATACCTGGCACAAAAGTGAGACAAACGAGCCCAGAACAGAAAACACAGGGAGCTTAAGTAGGGACGGCAATCAGGAACACAGCTGGGGCAAATTAAACAATAATGAGGTGAGTGGAGTTTGGGGAATTGAACTGGGAGACAGTGACCTCTGGTGGTGAGAGGAGCATCGTGGACCCGGATTCATGACAATTTTCAGCTGTGAGTCCCCATATGGTTAACATACGAGAAAATCGCGTCTCAGAGTGACTTTACTTTTTCTGATTACTTTACTTTTGTGACTGAAACTACATAAAATAGCAGCACAAATGACTGTGTGTTAGTGCTGTCTGACAGCCAAACTAATGTAATGTGTACTGTTGCTGTGTGTGTCTGTAGGTTAGCTGGCTGTATGGTGACAGAGGAAGGCTGTGGTTATCTGTCTTCAGCTCTGAGTTCAAAACCCTCACACCTGAGAGAGCTGGATCTGAGCTACAATCACCCAGGAGATTCAGGAGTCAAGCTGCTCTCTGAAAAACTCAAGAATCTGGACAAACTCAAGTATGTTGAGCAGCAAGTTATTAGGTTTTATTATTTGATTTTGAACTACTCTGTGTCTCTATGTAGATAGAAGTCTGGGGGTTTCTAGAGGACACAATAATATAACCATTACTGTGGGAAGTAGGGGTGCGGTGTGTAGCCCAAGAAAAAATGGGGGTGCTGGGTGTGCGGTGTTAAAAATAAATAAGCGAAAATTTTGTAACAAAAATAAATAAAACTTATTTTATTAATTTGTATTTTCATTAAAATTCATAGAAAAAGTAGCCTAAGCCTACAATGACAATAAATAACAGTAAAACATGAAGTTGAATCAAATTGATTGTGAAAGTCGTTTCAACTTAAACTGACTTAGGAAGTCATTTGTTGCCATGATGTTTTGATCGTATTATTACCTGTAACATGTCTGTGCTGTACCCAAATCAAGAATTAATGACCATTTCTACAGCCATTACAAAGATACAGCAGAGAAAGTTCGAGAGCGTCTGTTTACCTCAGTAGCAACCAATCTGCAGCGCTTATTTTGATCTTTAACGTTAGATCTTTCCTATTCTTCGAACAAAATTAATTCTCAAGGTTGATTCAGTATTACTCCTTAATGAAAAAAAAAATCCCACACACAACATCAGCAACAAGGTAGCTTATATTAAACATAAAACTTTTATTAACGGAACGAATAAGACATACCCGCGTTGTAACAAATAAATAAAAGCTTTTTGGATTTTCCCCTTCAAACGAATGCTTAGTTTGTGGCTTATAATTATTAATAATAATAATAAAAAAAGGCTATACAATAAAACAGTATGATGACAAATTCACTAATATTAATCTTTGAACTTTTATTAACAATGTTAATATATTTGTATATATTTACCATCTCGCTCAGCTGTCATTGCTATTTATTAGAAATATACATTATTTATAATAAACTTTCTGGAATATATAAATCGTTGAAGTAAATAGCCAAATATAGAAAAGACATTCACACCCATGCGTTCACAAATACATGTCCACTTGCTTATTAACTTCTTAACGCCATTCCAGCATCTATGACTATATTCATGGCGAGAATCAGTTAATCCATACATAAGTCTATTATACATACATGTGAGGGGGGGGTCCATTTAGAATCTTCAATTCTCCTAACCTGTATGTCTTTGGGCGGTGGGTGGAAACCACAGCACCCGGCGTAAACCCACGCAGACACAGGGAGAACATGCAAACTCCACACAGAAAGCTCGAACCGTAGTCCTTCTTGCTGTGAGACAACAGCGCTAACCACCGAGCCACTGTTCTGCCCATCAAATATATGTCCAAACCAATATAACTCCATGTTACAATTTAAAAGCGATAGTTTTCTCAAGAATGACACTTTTCATAATATACACTGTTGTATTTTGTACCGGAATGTGAGTTTTATCTTCAGTGCAGGGGCGTAGATTACGTGGGGGACCCCCACTTTTAATAACACGTAAATTCGTCCCCCGCACTTTTTCGGGCAAGTGTGTTCGCATAGAGGTTTTCAAGAGCCGGGGTGAATAAATATAGATTTAAATTAAAAGAGACAGGATAGTCTATGCATGATCTGATGTTTTATTTTATTTTATTTTATACCCAGAATAAGGTGAGATAAACACTCCATGCAGTGTGTGTTTCATTCATACTCGAAGCCAGAGGGTCGCTCTCGCACAGAAAGTCGCACCACGATATTCCTAATATGGACAAAAGCGTCCAGCTATCGCTGTATGAAAACAGTTGTTTTCACAGAAAAACAGAAATGTTTGGAAACATGAAGACAATAAACATATGATTGAGACAATATATGGTTTATATGTAATAAATAAAGTATATGAACAATGCAGTGCTAATTGACATATCATTGATTATAGTATAGAAACTATTCTGCCTAATGTGATTAAAAAAAAAAGTGTTTGTAGTATATAAACAAATCATTATTATTGGCTATTGTCCAGCTGTTTTCTGATTTCTAAGCCAATTAAAAACTAGAAATTAGAGAACAATTAAAGTTGCCTATACACTACAGTCAAAAGATTTAGAACAGTAAGATTGTTAATGATTTTTAAAGAAGTCTCTTCTCTTCACCAAACCTGCATTTATTTGATCCAAAGTACAGTAAAACAGTAAAATTTTGAAATAGTTTTACTAGGCTATTTAAAAGAACTGTTTTCTATTTGAATATATTTTAAAATGTAATTTATTGTGATTTCAAAGCTAAATTTTTATCAACACTACTCTAATCACACAATCCTTCAGAAATCATTCTGATATTTCTGATTTGCTGCTCAAAAAACATTTATTATTATTATGATGTTGAAAACAGAGTAGAATTTTTTCAGGTTACTTTGATGAATAGAATGTTCAGAAGAACAGCATTTATCTGAAATAGAAATGTTTTGTAACATTATAAATGTCTTTATCATCACTTTTGATAAATTTTGCTAAATAAAAGTATTAATTTCTATAATTTATTTTCCATAAAAATAAAATTATACTGACTCTAAGTTTTTGAATGGTAAAGTTTATAATGTTACAAAAGCTTTTTATTTCACGTAAATGCTGATTTAGCCGAACTTCAAACAAAAACAAAGTGGTATTTACTATAAAACCATGCATAAATCAATAAGAATAAAAAGATATATATAAAATAAACTATTTACACAATAAATCCAATTAACAAACCAAAACAAATAAATAAACCCAAGGGAAAAGGAACGCAAACGGTGCCAAGGGAAAGAAAATAACAAAACCCAACTACCTTACAATGAAACCTCTAAACTAGCTAAAAATAAAAAAAATAAAGAAAAGATCTTCAGCGTTTACACGTCATAACTAAACTGCTCTAACTAACAAACAAAACTTACAAGTGTGGCGCTCGCTTCTAACCTGGTATTTCTCTACAGTAGTGTTTCTTCGTGATGCACTATGTAGGTCACATGACATCTTCTTCGTCCTCTCGCGATCAGAAATCATAGAACAAATTACAAAATGTGTAATGGCATAGCAAAAGGGATATCGTTAAACACACTGTAACTGTCACCAAGACAACAAACAACCACCAAGGCTAGAAAGACGGAGAAAGACAAAAACAAACAGGCACACGGTCACACCTATTGGGCCGGAACAGAACCTTCATAGAGAAGCACTGTTGAAACACAGTACTGTTTACGAGAAGTTTCTGAGAGTGCAGTTAGATACAAGAGAAGTCCCACTGTGAAAGTAATGCAGTTGTTAACCTGGAATATACTGTCATTTCACACTCCCAACTGCTCACAACTGCCATTCCTTTCTCTGTTTTCTGGACAAGAACTGAGTTTATTTAGACACAGAACCATCTATTTATGTCCACAACACAGACGTTTCAGGAGAGAGAGTAAAAGAAGACAGCGATCCGGCACCACAAGAGGCAGTCATCGCTTTAGCTGTTCATTTCACGGTCTGGTTTTATTTGGTTTAATGTGCTTTAGACCCGTCCAGTCTCTGTGAAACCAAACAAGACCAGTGAGAAAATCCTGAGCAGATTGAGTGATTTCTTTTGTCTTGTTATTTGCTGTGAGATTTAGTCGATCCGTGAGAGACAGAGTCTGAAAGTGTGTGAGAGCTGCAACCCTGATGCTATGCTATTCTAACATGTTTAGCGTGTTGCTAACATCTAGAATATTGCTAGTATGTTTAAAGCATGGTTTAACATGTGGTTTTATCTTGATTTATATTGTTTTCAAAATCATTGGAAGCCAAGATCATAATCAAAAATATAACAATATGACTCTGTGTGTCTTATAGTGTGGATCATGGAGGAGAATCCAGAATTACAGCAGGACTACACAAATGTATGTACACACACACGCACACACACTCACAAACACACTACACACACACACACACATGTTCGTTTTTGTGAAAAGTGGGGACATCCCATAGGCGTAATGGTTTTTATACTGTACTTACTGTATGTGCTATTGCCCTACACCAACCCTACACCTAAACCTACCCCTTACAGGAGACTGTCTGCTATTTCAACTTTCCCCAAAAAAACCTCACTCTGTGTGATTTATAAGCGTTTTGAAAAGTGGGGACATGGGTCAATGTCCTGAGATGTCACCTTCACCTTGTAATACCTGTCATACCCACGTCATTATACACATCTATGTCCTGACTTTTCACAAAAACACACACACACACACACACACACACACACACACACTCTCACTCACACTCACACACACACACACACACACACACACACACTCACACTCACACACACACACACACACACACACACACACACACACACACACACTCACACACACACACACACACACACACACTCTCACACTCACACACACACACACACACACACACACACACACACTCTTTTGACACAAGAGGTCACTGTACTTTAAAAAAATGAAGTCAAAACTTTCTCATGAGTCTAAAAACAGCTTATATTGAAGGAAAGCTGCTAAAACAGCTCTCTTTATCTTTAATAAAGTTTCAGACCACGTCAGTAATATCTGGTCATTTGTTTGCTTCATTTTACGGTGGATTTGTTTTAAACAAGACACAGTTTGATGCAGGATTTTCTAGAGAATGAAACTAAAAGATGATGTTGTGTGACTATATTGGATCAGACAGTAATATCACAACACACAAGTGAGAGTAACTGTGTTTATTACTACTGCTTTGTCTGTTATTACAGATCGTTTGATATTTACTGAGTATTTATACGTTTTAATCACAGCAGCGTCCATCTATGAAAGATGTAGTCATGCAGAATTTTACATTATTTACATGACTACTTTGTTTACATGAAACAGTGTAATTTGTCAGTTATACTGCAGAAAAATAATATCTAAACTTGATTTGCCACAAACAATGAAATACAAAATGTGTAATACGCATAAATAGCGTTAACAACATCTTACTGTAGCATCTTCAGCTAAACACTAAAATAAGAGTGTAAGCTAACTACTTCACAAATACATAAAGAATAAATAGTAAAACAGGTCATTTTCACATATTTTGTTTATTTGACTGTAAAATTCTAAAAGAATGTGCTATTTTCAAGTGCAAGGTGTCATTTTTTTCAGAAAACAAATGGCTTTCAAAAAAAGTACAGTTTTTGACCATTAATGTTGTGTGGTGAGTTTGTAAACAGAATTTAAATAGACAAAAATAAACAAAAAAACAGGAATATTTTTTCTGTTTTTTATTTAGAAAAAAAAAGAGAAAAATCGTGATTGAAATAATCCAACACTTCTTACTTCAAAATTCAACTATAATCAGGGGTGCACATAAGTTTTCAGCCTGGTTCTCAGCATGTAGTGTGACCCATAAAATATAACTATAACGTTTTTCATTAATAATAGTGATAATAATATTATTGCACTTTATTTCGTTGTTTTTTAACTAAAAATAATAATCTAAATAATCAAGTGTGATAATACTATTTTATTTTAAAATAAAAAGGGAGTATTACATACAAATGAAATTATTTTATAGTAAACTTAAAAATAAAATGCTAATATTTTTATTATTGTCATTATTTTAATTTTAGTTTTCATCATTTTCAAACGTAATTTTTTAATTCGTTTTACTCCTTCACCATGTGTTTGTTCATTTTGTTTATTATTTTATGCAATCTCTCCATTCAAATTCTCTCTTCCGCTCTCCCGGAAACCTGCCGTCATTTGTTGAAATGACCATAATAAGCCATATATTGTCGAAAAGCGCATGTGGTCTGCTGTCAGGAGCAATCTGAATTATTTTGATAGTGTAAACGGTAGAGTTATGGTGAGATACAGCTTGGTGTGATGTGTCGGCGCCGGTGTGAAAGGGTTAATAACGCTGTCGCAGGCTGCAGTATTCTTGGTGTTTGAGCTGCAGGTTCATTCATCGTCTGACAGTCGTTTGACGATATGATATTTAGGTGCTACACAAGGACAGTCACACTCCTGAAATGACCTGATTGGGATTTTTAGGGTCCAGCTCATTTTACAGCAGAGACCAGTGTGATTTACAGTTACATGACCATAAACATCACACAAACCTGACAATACGCTGCATGATTAAAGATACTGGATCTTAAACACAACACACGACAGAACTGAACCTGGAACACTGAAGGAGATGTTCAGCAGAAAGTCAGGGTCGGTCTTAACCTCGGACACGACACCATTCACGTTTACACAATGATCATCAGACTCAGACCGGCCCTGATATTCTGCTAAACATCTCCTTCTCTGCTCCACTGAAGACACTCAGTCATACGGGTTTGGAAACATGAGGCTGATGAAACGACCACAGAACTGTTCAGAGACTATTCCTTTAACAGTTAAACTTCTGGATTTCTAGAGTCAGATCGTAGTCTGTACTGCTGCCACACATCAGTTTCACACGATGGAAAATAAGAAAACCAGCAAGAAAAGTGATCATCTTAACAATGACAACAAATGAGACACAGGAAGTGACATCACTCACTCCGGCTTTTCCTTTTCCAGCTAATTAGCCTGTTTCACACAACAGCAGCCGAACTTAACGAGGATGTAGCCGTACTCTCCACGTGATTTTCCCCACTATTATTATTATTGTCATTATTAATGTTGTATTTTCTCTCCTTTGCATTAATGTGATGGAGTAAATGTATGTTGTATAATGTGTCCTGGGAAATATATATTAAACAGAGATGACTCGGATTCATGGTTTTGTTCCTATTCTATCAGGATTACGTACTTGTGTTGAGTTTAATATGCTTCAAACTGAGAAACATGTGCATCTGGTCATAAATGTTGTCATTCTGAAGTAATTTATGATGATGTGGTGATTTGAGGAAATGACGGAGTAAACTGAGATAATACGCTCAAATGTACCGGAGATCAAAGACTATTTAAAAAGGGACTTTGCTGGAGACGAGAATAGATCCATCCAGCGCTATGTTAAGTGCTTTATCTCACGAGTCAGCGGTCTGAGTGGCCATATCAGTTACAAACAAGTCAAATGATATTTCTTTATGATTACATAACAACAACTTGTAAAACAGGCAGAACAGAAAAGGTAAGAAGCATTATTTGAGAGAAGGGCGCACTGATATAATAGACGCAGACCTGTAACGGATCGATCTTTACCCTGCGCTGACGTCATTTCAGATTCTGGAGAAAAAGGCTAATTCCCTGATTTCTGATGAAATGTCTTGTGGTTTGTGTTGAATATCAGTTTAAACATCCAGTACAGTCCTTACTGTTGCTCGGCAACCGCTGCTGTCACTGTTGCTAGGAGACCAGGTCAATCATTTAGAGGAGGTGTGAAGTGAGATCTCTGAACATTTCAACACTCTTATATAATATTCTCAGAAAAGACTGTTAAAACATACATATAAGATGAGAATATATATCAGAATGTGTTCTGTGACACAGGTTTAGGTTTAGTGCAGGTTATTATATTAAAGATCATGTGTTTGTGTGTCTGATTTAATAACTCATTCATGATTCCTGATTGTGATGTGTTTTCTCTCCATCAGATTCCCATCCGTTCACTCTGGATCTGAACACAGTGAATAAACTCCTCCGTCTGTCTGACAACAACAGAGTGGCTACATTCACTTACCCAGATCTGCAGTCGTATCCTGATCATCCAGACAGATTTGATGTGTCTCAGGTGTTGTGTAGAGAGAGTGTGTGTGGACGCTGTTACTGGGAGATCAAGTGGAGAGGAGATTATGTGTGTGTATCAGTGTCATATAAGAGCATCAGGAGGAAGGGAGGAGGTGAGTGTGTGTTTGGATCTAATGATCAGTCCTGGAGTCTGCTCTGCTCTCCTGACAGTTACTCATTCAGACACAATAACATATGGACTCCTCTCCCTGTGAAGCCCATCAGCAGCAGAACAGGAGTGTGTGATGATGATTATGATGATGATGATGATGATGATGATATCTATAGAAGAGGAATGAATGATGATGAATATGATGATGATGATGATATCTATAGAAGAGGAATGAATGATGATGAATATGATGATGATGATGATATCTATAGAACAGGAGTGAATGATGATGAATATGATGATGATGATGATATCTATAGAACAGGAGTGAATGATGATGAATATGATGATGATGATGATGATGATATCTATAGAACAGGAGTGTTTGATGATGATGATGATGATGATGTCAGTAGAATAGGAGTGTATGTGGATCACGGCGCAGGAACTCTGTCCTTCTACAGCGTCTACAGAAACACAATGAGACACATCCACACAGAACAGACCACATTCACTCAGCCGCTCTATCCTGGGTTTGGGGTTAATGATGACTCATCAGTGAAACTGTGTTGATGAATCAGAAGAGACTGAAGAGAGATTCTACCCATAATGCTTTGAGCTGCGTGATGAATCACTAACAGATGTTACAGAGTCTCTTCATCACATTAATATGAACATCAATCAGAATAAATGTGTGTCAGAAATCCTCACAGAGAGTCAGATCAGTCGTTTATTCAGAAAATATTCATGTTATCATTCGTCTCATTTTTCTGGATTGTTTTTGTGCACAAATAATAAACACAACGACAGATCATCTTGAGATCAGATTGTAATTGATGAATATGTAATATGTAATCTCTATTTCTAGTTTCTCACTGTAAAGATGCTTTGAATAAATAAAGCTGATTATTACATGCTGCTTTTTATCTTTTACAGGACAATAGTATGTATTATTACAATATAAGATATATCTGTTAATGTGCTGAAATATTTGTAATAATAAGTGCTGGGGGCGTGGCTTGTGGGCGTGGTCAGATCCTCCTTCTTTTTTGTCTCTAGCTGATCACGTGCCTGAAAACATCTTCAGAGGAAGAACATGACAGAATATTTCACTTAAAATATTTTATAATATTTACTAAATATTTACTTTTTTCTTCTGAGTTTGAAAGTGTTTTAATGACAATATATTAATCAGAAAAATCTAATGTCTTTATTACTTAAACATGTAAAAATGTGTCGAAATATGTAAAAACGTTGCTGATTGATCAATCCTACTGCACTAATAACAATAATAATAAATAAAAAATGGGTATTTATAAATAATAATAATAATTGATTTATTGCTAATTATAACAATTAGCCAAAACCATAAAAAGTTACTATAAAATAAAAACTCAGTATTCAATAATAAAAATAGTATTTAAAAATAATAATATCCTAAATATTTTATTCATTTATTGTTTGTTTGTTTGTTTGTTAATTATAACAATTACCCAAAATTATAAAAAAGTAACTATTGCAATAATCATATTGTTATGTAAAATAAAAATGCAGTATTCAATAATACTAATAATAATAATTATTATTCTTATTATTGTCACGTCTGGACGGAGAGACAAACACTGGGTAAGTAGTAACACTCTTCTTTATTAATGTCCAACAGAAAGAGAACTTCCACAAAGGGCTCAAAACCACTTCAAACTGAGGAATAATTAATCTTAACTTGACCCTTCTTTCAGGTATGTTCTGGCAGGAGATGAGAGGCAGAGGATTCCTGTGATCCAGGAGGTAGGTAGCGATGTGATACAGGCTTGCAACCTCGAGACCAACCAACGATTGAGTGAGGTGAGTGTCCTGATATAGTGTGCAGGTAAGTGGCACAGGTGGTGATTAGTAATCTGGTGATTGTGAGCGGGTGTAAGTGGTTGGTGTGGATGATGCGATGGGTGGATCTGTGACAATTATTAACTCCAATAATCCTATTCCACTGTAACAAAACAAAAAAAAATCTGTATTATTATTATAAAGAAAAAGAAGAGGAATAATTGTATTATTTAAATCAGAACAATAAAAAACACACAAGATAATATTGCAGTAGTTATACTGAAAAATAAAAAGTGAGTAATAGTAAAATGTTTTGTTATTTAAATAATAAAATAAAATAAGAAATAAAACATAATAAAATACAATTATAAAGTACAAGTAAAATAATAATAATAATAGCAACAACAACAATAGATTTTATTAATATTTAAATGATAACAAATCAATAAAGAAAGGTACAATTGTAATTATCCTATTATACTATAAAATAAAGTATTTGAAAATAATAATAAAATATTAATTAATGTATTAATTAATTAATTAATTAATCAAAACAATTAAATCAGAATAACCCTACTGTACAGAAAAATAAAAGTCAGTATTTACACAGTAATAATAATAACAATAATATTAATATTAATTTTATTTTATTGTTTAAAGTATATGAAATTAATAAAGAGTTTTTTTTTTTTTTTTTACAAATCTTTAATATGTAATATTTGTTACAATTGCAATCAACCATAAACCTAATCCATAAAAAGTTACTTGCAATAATCCTACTGTACTGTAAAATAAAAAGTGGGTATTTAATAATAATAATAGTAGTAATGAGCAAAATATGATTTTAATTTATTATTATTTAAAGTATAAGAAATTCATAAATAAATCTTGTAATTGCAGTAAACCTATTGTACTGTGAAATAAAAATGTAATATTCAATATTAGTAATAACCAAAACATTAATATTATGTTTTAATTATTTAAATTATAATAAATCATTAAAGGAATTTTATGTTTGCAATAATCCATCTGATTTCAGCTGCGTGGATAAACTAAAGTTTTCATCGTGTCCTCTTTTATGTTCCACATCAAGGTGAGAAGATGACGGCTGAACTCTCATTTTTGTGTGAACCACTAATATCTCTAGTCATAGCTGATTAAGTTTCACTAATTATTTGCCATTAATTTTCTGAAAGATTTTCAGAAGAAAGGTTCAAAATCATTAATTTGACAATAAATGCATGATGCTAACATGTGCAAATTATATGTAATTGTTCAGAGATCATCTTTTGAAAAGCAGTTTCTAGAGGTCATTTCAGGCTGTTCAGTTCATGCACTGACCCTCAGACTAAACACAGATCATACTGACTATGATTCTATGATTATTTATCAGCCGGGACTGACTTCCTGTCATGTGACAGGGTTTGAGCGCAGTGGAACTAAATAAACACTTCTACTGCCAGAAATCATTCATGTTTATTACAGTGAACGTCCTCTTAAAGCATCATGGAAACGCATCGCTCAAGGCTCAGTGCTGGAGGTTTGGTGTTTGTTATGATGGAAAACATTGACAAACAGCATTTATTATTTGACACGTGGTTTAACGGCTCAATGTGTATTTAGAGCTGATGCAGTCCATTAAACACAGTTTACCTTTGATGAGGGAGAGATTTTGCAATGATAAAAAAAAAAAGTTCCTTACAAATAAGAGAATGTCCCTGATGTGTTCAGGTGTGCATCAGTGCATAATGCAGCAGTGATTTGTTTTTCATCATATTTGTTCAACAGCATACTTCAATTAAAATTGTTTTTGTACTTCGTATGGCTTCGAAAACTCGCAGGTGATTTCAGGAATCACTTGATAATGTAGATGAAAATATATATACTGTATATAGTTATACTATCACAACATTAGAGCTGCATATTTCCCCAAATTCCAACAAATTAAACTAAATTTTATGGCATTACCAAATGCAGAAAAATTAAGTCACATTTTAGGGGAAAATTCCAGAATGATCACAACAGCAGCAAGATATGCATCAGCCTGCCACAAACTAACACTATCAGCCAGCGGACAACACTGAAGCAGATCATTTCTTACATGCTGTACAGAGGCTTTTTATTTATTTATTTAGTTATTTATTTTTTTTTAACAATGTCTTAAATATTTTTCTTGTTTGTGAAAAAAAAAAAGCATACATGTACATATTTACTTAATTATTTTACAGATCTATTCTTGTTCTATGTATTATATAATTGTTTGTTTCTTATTCATGTAATGGACAATGCTTTGGCAATACTGTGCAAGTCATGCCAATAAAGCTCATTTGAATTTGAATATAGCATAAATCTGCCATAAACATTAATGACATAAGCATTACAAATTACGTATTACGAAGAAATTGCCAAAAATGCCCATCACTCACCCCCGTGTCGTTCAAACCCGTAAAGCTTCGTTCGTCCTCGGAACTCAACTGAAGATATTTTGGATGAAAGCCGGGAGGTTTGTGACTGTCCCACTGACTGCTGAGTAAATTACACTGTCACGGACCAGAAAAGTATAAAAACATCGTCAAAATACTCCATCTGCCATCAGTGCTTCAATCTGAATATTATGAAGCGACGAGAATACTTTTTGTACACAAAGAAAATAAAAATAATGACAAGTTGTGCTTAATGTCATATCTAATGGTGTGTTGAGATATTTAATATGAAAATAAATGTAGCCTAATTTGGTTATGTGTCTTTTTTCTTATTTAACCATAATCATGATACTGTAACTGTGTCTTGCTCACTTTTCCCTGAACAGCTGGCCATAAATCATAACTGAGACTAATGCAATTCAATAATAACAGCAATCGTATTTAACAATAAAGGCTCATGTTTGAATATGTTCTTTTCTTTATTTATGAAGAATTATAAGTGTGTGTATGATGTGATTTAGCCTATGCATATTTGTTTGAAAGTTTGGCAGAGTGATCATAAGATGCAGGGCCAAGTTTTGTATTGTTTACAGAAAGGCACGTTCTCATCTTTCTTTCTGTCATGTTGCTGTGTGTCTGTTTTTCTTGCCTAATGTTGGTTTGATTGCTTGTGTTACATGAGAAAATAAATAATCTTGTCTACCTGATGTTGTAGTGTTACGACCCTGTCTGAGGTAAGGCCACAACATAAACTGAAATCAGCAATCAAAGATCCTTTATACATTAATGTACAGAAGCACTAGTGAAAGCACAACTTCAGGGGTGATCAAAGACCAAAACAACAAACAAACACCAAGCCGGCTCCGAACAGAAAAGACTAAATTCACCAACAAAAGAAAAACAAAAATACAATACGTTACCCTAACTCCTATCTAATGACAAACAGGAGAAAACAATATTTACAGTAGAAAATGGCACTCACCCCTACAGCTTCCAAGTGCGGAAAAGAGTATTTACAATACTTTACAAAATATACAGAA